>NW_028230522.1:0-95818 GCF_043228905.1 Azolla caroliniana | reverse complement strand
AACATTTTCATTTACTCACGGGATCTTGTCTTCGACCTCCTCAAGTTTCTTATTTTTTCATGTCTCTCGACTTGAGTTTAAAAATCTTGATTTTTTAATTCTATATCATAGTTAGCGTTGTTAGCTTCGATTCGTATGTTTGAACACAAAAATCCGATATCACATGACCCAGGTATGAACATTTTCATTTACTCCCGTGCTCTTGTCTACGACCTCCTCAAGTTTGGTATTTTCTTCATGTCTCTCGACCTGAGTTTCAAAATGTTGATTGTTTAATTCCACATCGTAGCTAACATTGTAAGCTTGAATTCGCATGTTTAAACACAGAAATCCGATATTACACGAGCCAGGTATGAACATTTTCATTTAGTAACGCGCTCTTGTCTACGACTTTCTCAAGTTTGCTATTTTCATCATGTCTGTAGACCGGAGTTTCAAAATCTTGAGTTTTAAATTCCATATCGGAGCTGGCGTTGTTAGTTTCGATTCGCATGTCTGACCTCAAAAATCCGATGTCACATGACCCAGAAATGAACATTTTGATTTACTCCCAGGCTCTTGTCTACGACCTCCTCAAGTTTGGTATTTTCTTCATGTCTCTCGATCTAAGTTTCAAAATCTTGATTTTTTAATTCCATATCATAGCTAGCGTTGTTAGCTTCGATTCCCATATTTAAACAAAAAAATCCGATATCACACGAGCCAGATTTGAACATTTTCATTTACTCACGGGCTTTAGTCTACAACCTCCTCATCTTTGGTATTTTATTCATGCGTCTCGACCTGAGTTTCAAAATCTTCATTTTTCAATGCCATAGCATAGTTAGCACTAGAAGTTTCGATTCGCATGTTTCACCTCAAAAATCCGATATCACACGAGCCAGGTATGAACATTTTCATTTAGTAACGCGCTCTTGTCTACGACTTTCTCAAGTTTGGTATTTTCTTCATGTCTCTAGACCGGAGTTTCAAAATCTTGAGTTTTAAATTCCATATCGGAGCTGGCGTTGTTAGTTTCGATTCGCATGTCTGACCTCAAAAATCCGATATCACATGACCCAGAAATTAACATTTTGATTTACTCCCAGGCTCTTGTCTACGACCTCCTCAAGTTTGGTATTTTCTTCATGTCTCTCGATCTAAGTTTCAAAATCTTGATTGTTTAATTCCATATCATAGCTAGCTGTTAGCTTCGATTCCCATGTTTAAACAAAAAAATCCGATATCACACGAGCCAGGTTTGAACATTTTCATTTACTCACGGGCTTTAGTCTACAACCTCCTCATCTTTGGTATTTTATTCATGCGTCTCAACCTGAGTTACAAAATCTTGATTTTTCAATGCCATATCATAGTTAGCATTGGGAGCCTCGATTCGCATGTTTGACCTCAAAAATCAGATATCACATGACCCAGGTATGAACATTTTCATTTACTCAAGGGATCTTGTCTACGACCTCCTCAAGTTTCCTATTTTCTTCGTGTCTCTCGACCTGAGTTTAAGAATCTTGGTTTTTTAATTCCATATCATAGCTAGCGTTGTTAGCTTCGATTCGCATGTTTAAACACATAAATCCGATATCACATGACCGAGGTATGAACCTTGGTATTAACCATGATTTTTAAATGCCATATCATAGTTAGCATTGGAAGCTTCGATTCGCATGTTTGACCTCAAAAATCAGTTATCACATGACCCAGGTATGAACATTTTCATTTACTCACGGGATCTTGTTTACGACCTCCTCAAGTTTCCTATTTTCTTCATGTCTCTGGACCTGAAATTTAAAATCTTGATTTTTTAATTCCATATCATAGGTAGCGTTGTTAGCTTGGATTCGTATGTTTGAAGACAAAAATCCGATATCAAATGACCCAGGTATGAACATTTTCATTTACTTCGGTGCTCTTGTCTACGACCGTCTCATGTTTGGTATTTTCTTCATGTCTCTCGACCTGAGTTTCAAAATCTTGAGTTTTAAATTCCATATCATAGCTGGCGTTGTTAGTTTCGATTCGCATGTTTGACCTCAAAAATCCGATATCTCATGACCCAGGTATGAACATTTTCATTTAGTAACGCGCTCTTGTCTACGACCTTCTCAAGTTTGCTATTTTCTTCATGTCTCTAGACCGGAGTTTCAAAATCTTGAGTTGTAAATTCCATATCATGGCTGGCGTTGTTAGTTTCGATTCGCATGTTTGACCTCAAAAATCCGATATCACATGACCCAGGTATGAACATTTTCATTTAATTACGGGATCTTGTCTTCGACCTCCTCAAGTTTGGTATTTTCTTCATGTCTCTTGACCTGAGTTTAAAAATATTGAGTTTTTAATTCCATATAATAGCTAGTGTTGTTAGCTTCGATTCGTATGTTTGACCTCAAAAATCCGATATTACATGACCCAGGTATGAACATTTTCATTTACTCCCCAGGTCTAGTCTACGACCTGTTCAAGTTTGGTATTTTCTTCATGTCTCTCGACCTAAGTTTATAAATCCTGATTTTTTAATTCCATATCATTGCTAGCGTTGTTAGCTTCGATTCGCATGTTTAAGCACATAAATCCGATATCACACGAGACAGGTATGAACATTTTCATTTAGTAACGCGCTCTTGTCTACGACCTTCTCAAGTTTGTTATTTTCTTCATGTCTCTGGACCGGAGTTTCAAAATCCTGAGTTTTAAATTCCATATCATAGCTGGCGTTGTTAGTTTCTATTCGCATGTTTCACCTCAAAAATCCGATATCACATGACCCAGGTATGAACTTTCGCATTTACTCCCGTGCTCTTGTCTACGACCACCTAAAGTTTGGTATTTTCTTCATGTCTCTCGACCTGAGTTTAAAAATCTTGAATTTTCAATTCCATATGATAGCTAGCGTTGTTAGTTTCAATTCACATGTTTCACCTGGAAAATCCGATATCAAATGACCGAGTTATGAACCTTGTCATTTACTCCCGTGCTCTTATCTACGACCTCCTCAAGTTTGGTATTTTCTTCATGTCTGTCGACCTGAGTTTCAAAATCTTGATTTTTAAATGCCATATCATAGTTAGCATTGGAAGCCTCGATTCGCATGTTTGACCTCAAAAATCAGATATCACATGACCCAGGTATGAACATTTTCATTTACTCACGGGATCTTGTCTACGACCTCCTAAAGTTTCCTATTTTCTTCATGTCTCTCGACCTGAATTTAAAAATCTTGATTTTTTAATTCCATATCATAGCTAGCGTTGTTAGCTTCGATTCGTATGTTTGAAGACAAAATTCCGATATCACATGACCCAGGTATGAACTTTTTCATTTACTGTGGTGCTCTTGTCTACGACCGCCTCATGTTTAGTTTTAAATTCCATATCATAGCTGGCGTTGTTAGTTTTGATTCGCATGTTTGACCTGAAAAATCCGATATCACATGACCCAGGTATGAACATTTTCCTTTACCCCTCGGGTCTAGTCTACGACTTCCTCAAGTTTGGTATTTTCTTCATGTCTCTAGACCGGAGTTTCAAAATCCTGACTTTTAAATTCCATATCATAGCGGGCGTTGTTAGTTTCGATTCGCATGTTTGACTTCAAAAATTCGATATCACCTGACCGAGGTATTAACATTTTCATTTACTCACGGGATCTTGTCTACGACCTCCTCAAGTTTCCTATTTTCTTCATGTCTCTTGACCTGAATTTAAAAATCTTGATTTTTTAATTCCATATCATAGGTAGCGTTGTTAGCTTGGATTCGTATGTTTGAAGACAAAAATCCGATATCAAATGACCCAGGTATGAACATTTTCATTTACTTCGGTGCTCTTGTCTACGACCGTCTCATGTTTGGTATTTTTTTCATGTCTCTCGACCTGAGTTTCAAAATCTTGAGTTTTAAATTCCATATCATAGCTGGCGTTGTTAGTTTCGATTCGCATGTTTGACCTCAAAAATATGATATCTCATGACCCAGGTATGAACATTTTCATTTAGTAACGCGCTCTTGTCTACGACCTTCTCAAGTTTGCTATTTTCTTCATGTCTCTAGACCGGAGTTTCAAAATCCTGAGTTGTAAATTCCATATCATGGCTGGCGTTGTTAGTTTCGATAAGCATGTTTGACCTCAAAAATCCGATATCACATGACCCAGGTATGAACATTTTCATTTAATTACGGGATCTTGTCTTCGACCTCCTCAAGTTTGGTATTTTCTTCATATCTCTCGACCTGAGTTTAAAAATATTGAGTTTTTAATTCCATATAATAGCTAGTGTTGTTAGCTTCGATTCGTATGTTTGACCTCAAAAATCCGATATCACATGACCCAGGTATGAACATTTTCATTTACTCCCCGGGTCTAGTCTACGACCTCTTCAAGTTTGGTATTTTCTTCATGTCTCTCGACCTAAGTTTATAAAACCTGATTTTTTAATTCCATATCATTGCTAGCGTTGTTAGCTTCGATTCACATATTTAAACACATAAATCCGATATCACACGAGCCAGGTATGAACATTTTCATTTAGTAACGCGCTCTTGTCTACGACCTTCTCAAGTTTGTTATTTTCTTCATGTCTCTGGACCGGAGTTTCAAAATCCTGAGTTTTAAATTCCATATCATAGTTGGCGTTGTTAGTTTCGATTCGCATGTTTGACGTAAAAAATCCGATATCACATGACCCAGGTATGAACTTTCGCATTTACTCCCGTGCTCTTGTCTACGACCACCTAAAGTTTGCTTTTTTCTTCATGTGTCTCGACCTAAGTTTAAAAATCTTGAATTTTCAATTCCATATGATAGCTAGCGTTGTTAGTTTCGATTCACATGTTTCACCTGAAAAATCCGATATCACATGACCGAGGTATGAACCTTGTTATTTACTCCCGTGCTCTTATCTACGACCTCCTCAAGTTTGGTATTTTCTTCATATCTCTCCAGCTGAGTTTCAAAATGATTACTGTTTAATTCCACATCGTAGCTAACATTGTAAGCTTCAATTCGCATGTTTAACCACAAAAATCCGATATCACACGAGCCAGGTATGAACATTTTCATTTACTAACGCGCTCTTGTCGAGGACCTTCTCTAGTTTGCAATTTTCTTCATGTCTCTAGACCGGAGTTTTAAAATCCTGAGTTGTAAATTCCATATCATGGCTGGCGTTGTTATTTTCGCTTCGCATGTTTGACCTTAAAAATCCGATATCACATGACCCAGGTATGAACATTTTCATTTACTGACGGGATCTTGTCTTCGACCTCCACAAGTTTCCTATCATCTTCATGTCTCTCGATTTGAGTTTAAAAATCTTGATTTTTTAATCCATATAATAGCTAGCGTTGTTAGCTTCGATTCGTATGTTTGACCTCAAAAATCCGATATCACATGACCCAGGTATGAACATTTTCATTTAGTAACGCGCTCTTGTCGACGACTTTCTCAAGTTTGCTATTTTCTTCATGTCTCTACACTGGAGTTTCAAAATCATGAGTTTTAAATTCAATATCATAGCTGGCGTTGTTAGTTTCAATTCGCATGTTTGACCTCAAACATCCGATATCACATGACCCAGATATGAACATTTTCATTTACTCCCGTGCTCTTGTCTACGACTTTCTCAAGTTTGGTATTTTCTTCATGTCTCTCGACCTGAGTTTAAAAATCTTGATTTTTTAATTCCATATAATAGCTAGCGTTGTTAGCTTCGATTCGTATGTTTGACCTCAAAAATCTGATATCACATGACCCAGGTATGAACATTTTCATTTACTCCCCGGGTCTAGTCTACGACCTCCTTAAGTTTGGTATTTTCTTCATGTCTCTCGACCTGAGTTGTAAAGTCTTGATTTTATAAACAAAATTTGAGGAGGGAGTTGAGAAGAGCCCATGAGTAAATCAAAATGTTCATACCTAGATCGTGTGATATCGGATTTTTGTGTAGAAACATGCGAATCGAAGCTAACAAAACTAGCAATGATATGGAATTAAAAAATCAAGATTTTGAAACTCAGGTCGAAAGACATGAAAAAATTAGCAAATTAGAGGAGGGAGTGGAGAAGAGCCCGTTCGGAAATGACAATGTTCCTACCTGGCTCGTGTGATATCGGATTTTTGTGTTGAAACATGCGAATCGAAGCAAACAAAGCTAGCTATGATATAGAATTAAAAAATCAAGATTTTGAAACTCAGGTTGAGAGACATGACGAAATTAGCAAATTTGAGTAGTGAGTTGAGAGGAGCCCTTGAGTAAATGAAAATGTTCATACCTGGCTCGTGTGATATCGGATTTTTGTGTTCAAATATGCGATTCGAAGCTAACAACGCTAGCTATGATATGGAATTAAAAAATCAAGATTTTGAAACTCAGGTCGAGAGACATGACGAAATTAGCAAATTTGAGTAGTGAGTTGAGGGGAGCTCTTGAGTGAGTTGAGAAGAGCTAGTAGGTAAATTAAAATGTTCATACTTGGTTCGTGTGATATCGGATTTTTGTGTTCAAAAATGCGATTCGAAGCTAACAACGCTAGCTATGATATGGAATTAAAAAATCAAGATTTTGAAACTCAGGTCGAGAGACATGACGAAATTAGCAAATTTGAGGAGTGAGTTGAGAAGAGCTAGTAGGTAAATTAAAATGTTCATACCTGGCTCGTGTGATATCGGATTTTTGTGTTCAAACATGCGAAACGAAGCTAACAACGCTAGCTATGATATGAAATTAAAAGATCAAGATTTTGAAACTCTGGTCGAGAGACATGACGAAATTACCAAATTTGAGTAGTGAGTTGAGAGGAGCCCTTGAGTAAATGAAAATGTTCATACCTGGCTCGTGTTATATCGGATTTTTGTGTTCAAACATGCGAAACGAAGCTAACAACGCTAGCTATGATATGCAATTAAAAGATCAAGATTTTGAAACTCAGGTCGAGAGACATGACGAAATTACCAAATTTGAGTAGAGAGTTGAGAGGAGTCCTTGAGTAAATGAAAATGTTCATACCTGGCTCGTGTGATATCGGATTTTTGTGTTCAAACATGCGATTCGAAGCTAACAACGCTAGCTATGATATGGAATTAAAAAATCAAGATTTTGAAACTCAGGTCCAGAGACATGAAGAAATTAGCAAATTAGAGGAGGAAGTGGAGAAGAGCCCGTTCGGAAATTAAAATGTTCCTACCTGGCTCGTGTGATATCTGCTTTTTGTGTTCAAACATGCGAATCGAAGCAAACAAAGCTAGCTATGATATAGAATTAAAAAATCAAGATTTTGAAACTCAGGTCGAGAGACATGATGAAATTAGCAAATTTGAGGAGGGAGTGGAGAAGGGGCCGTGAGTAAATGAAACCGTTCATACCTGGCTCGTGTGATATCGGATTTTTGTGTTCAAACATGCGAACCGAAGCTAACAACGCTAGCTATGATATGAAATTAAAAGATCAAGATTTTGAAACTCAGGTCGAGAGACATGACGAAATTACCAAATTTGAGTAGTGAGTTGAGGGGAGCCCTTGAGTAAATGAAAATGTTCATACCTGGCTCGTGTGATATCGGATTTTTGTGTTCAAACATGCGATTCGAAGCTAACAATGCTAGCTATGATATGGAATTAAAAAATCAAGATTTTGAAACTCAGGTCGAGAGACATGACGAAATTACCAAATTTGAGGAGTGAGTTGAGAAGAGCTAGTAGGTAAATGAAAATGTTCATACCTAGCTCGTGTGATATCGGATTTTTGTGTTCAAACATGCGAACCGAAGCTAACAATGCTAGATACAATATGGAATTAAAAAATCAAGATTTTGAAACTCAGGTCGAGAGACATGACGAAATTACCAAATTTGAGGAGTGAGTGGAGAAGAGCTAGTAGGTAAATTAAAATGTTCATACTTGGGTCGTGTGATATCAGATTTTTGTGTTCAAACATGCGATTCGAAGCTAACAACGCTAGCTATGATATGGAATTAAAAAATCAAGATTTTGAATCTCAGGTCGAGAGACATGACGAAATTACCAAATTTGAGTAGTGAGTTGAGAGGAGCCCTTGAGTAAATGAAAATGTTCATACTTGGCTCGTGTGATATCGGATTTTTGTGTTCAAACATGCGAATCGAAGCTAACAACGCTAGCTATGAGATAGAATTAAAAAATCAAGATTTTGAAACTCAGGTCGAGAGACATGAGGAAATTAGCAAATTTGAGGAGTGAGTTGAGGGGAACCCTTGAGTAAATGAAAATGTTCATACCTGGCTCGTGTGATATCGGATTTTTGTGTTCAAACATGCGATTCGAAGCTAAGAACGCTAGCTATGATATGGAATTAAAAAATCAAGATTTTGAAACTCAGGTCGAGAGACATGACGAAATTACCAAATTTGAGGAGTGAGTTGAGAAGAGCTAGTAGGTAAATGAAAATGGTCATACCTAGCTCGTGTGATATCGGATTTTTGTGTTCAAACATGCGAAACGAAGCTAACAATGCTAGATACGATATGGAATTAAAAAATCAAGATTTTGAAACTCAGGTCGAGAGACATGACGAAATTACCAAATTTGAGGAGTGAGTTGAGAAGAGCTAGTAGGTAAATTAAAATGTTCATACTTGGGTCGTGTGATATCAGATTTTTGTGTTCAAACATGCGATTCGAAGCTAACAACGCTAGCTATGATATGGAATTAAAAAATCAAGATTTTGAAACTCAGGTCGAGAGACATGACGAAATTAGCAAATTTGAGTAGTGAGTTGAGAGGAGCCCTTGAGTAAATCAAAATGTTCATACCTGGCTCGTGTGATATCGGATTTTTGTGTTCAAACATGCGATTCGAAGCTAACAACGCTAGCTATGATATGGAATTAAACAATCAAGATTTTGAAACTCAGGTCGAGAGACATAACGAAATTAGCAAATTTGAGTAGTGAGTTGAGGGGAGCCCTTGAGTAAATGAAAATGTTCATACCTGGCTCGTGTGATATCGGATTTTTGTGTTCAAACATGCGAAACGAAGCTAACAATGCTAGATACGATATGGAATTAAAAAATCAAGATTTTGAAACTCAGGTCGAGAGACATGACGAAATTACCAAATTTGAGGAGTGAGTTGAGAAGAGCTAGTAGGTAAATTAAAATGTTCATACTTGGGTCGTGTGATATCAGATTTTTGTGTTCAAACATGCGATTCGAAGCTAACAACGCTAGCTATGATATGGAATTAAAAAATCAAGATTTTGAAACTCAGGTCGAGGGACATGACGAAATTACCAAATTTGAGGAGTGAGTTGAGAAGAGCTAGTAGGTAAATTAAAATGTTCATACCTGGCTCGTGTGATATCGGATTTTTGTGTTCAAACATGCGAAACGAAGCTAACAACGCTAGCTATGATATGAAATTAAAACATGAAGATTTTGAAACTCAGGTCGAGAGACATGACGAAATTACCAAATTTGAGTAGTGAGTTGAGAGGAGCCCTTGAGTAAATGAAAATGGTCATACCTGGCTCGTGTGATATCGGATTTTTGTGTTCAAACATGGGAAACGAAGGTAACAATGCTAGATACGATATGGAATTAAAAAATCAAGATTTTGAAACTCAGGTCGAGAGACATGACCAAATTACCAAATTTGAGGAGTGAGTTGAGAAGAGCTAGTAGGTAAATTAAAATGTTCATACTTGGTTCGTGTGATATCGGATTTTTGTGTTCAAACATGCCAATCGAAGCTAACAACGCTAGCTATGATATGAAATTAAAAGATCAAGATTTTGAAACTCAGGTCGAGAGACATGACGAAATTACCAAATTTGAGGAGTGAGTTGAGAAGAGCTAGTAGGTAAATTAAAATGTTCATACCTGGCTCGTGTGATATCGGATTTTTGTGTTCAAACATGGGAAACGAAGGTAACAATGTTAGATACGATATGGAATTAAAAAATCAAGATTTTGAAACTCAGGTCGAGAGACATGACCAAATTACCAAATTTGAGGAGTGAGTTGAGAAGAGCTAGTAGGTAAATTAAAATGTTCATACTTGGTTCGTGTGATATCGGATTTTTGTGTTCAAACATGCCAATCGAAGCTAACAACGCTAGCTATGATATGAAATTAAAAGATCAAGATTTTGAAACTCAGGTCGAGAGACATGACGAAATTACCAAATTTGAGGAGTGAGTTGAGAAGAGCTAGTAGGTAAATTAAAATGTTCATACCTGGCTCTTGTGATATCCGATTTTTGTGTTCAAACATGCGAAACGAAGCTAACAATGCTAGATACGATATGGAATTAAAAAATCAAGATTTTGAAACTCAGGTCGAGAGACATGACCAAATTACCAAATTTGAGGAGTGAGTTGAGAAGAGCTAGTAGGTAAATTAAAATGTTCATACTTGGTTCGTGTGATATCGGATTTTTGTGTTCAAACATGCCAATCGAAGCTAACAACGCTAGCTATGATATGAAATTAAAAGATCAAGATTTTGAAACTCAGGTCGAGAGACATGACGAAATTACCAAATTTGAGGAGTGAGTTGAGAAGAGCTAGTAGGTAAATTAAAATGTTCATACCTGGCTCTTGTGATATCCGATTTTTGTGTTCAAACATGCGAAACGAAGCTAACAATGCTAGATACGATATGGAATTAAAAAATCAAGATTTTGAAACTCAGGTCGAGAGACATGACGAGAAGAGCTAGTAGGTAAATTAAAATGTTCATACTTGGTTCGTGTGATATCGGATTTTTGTGTTCAAACATGCCAATCGAAGCTAACAACGCTAGCTATGATATGAAATTAAAAGATCAAGATTTTGAAACTCAGGTCGAGAGACATGACGAAATTACCAAATTTGAGTAGTGAGTTGAGGGGAGCCCTTGAGTAAATGAAAATGTTCATACCTGGCTCGTGTGATATCGGATTTTTGTGTTCAAACATGCGATTCGAAGCTAACAATGCTAGCTATGATATGGAATTAAAAAATCAAGATTTTGAAACTCAGGTCGAGAGACATGACGAAATTACCAAATTTGAGGAGTGAGTTGAGAAGAGCTAGTAGGTAAATGAAAATGTTCATACCTAGCTCGTGTGATATCGGATTTTTGTGTTCAAACATGCGAACCGAAGCTAACAATGCTAGATACAATATGGAATTAAAAAATCAAGATTTTGAAACTCAGGTCGAGAGACATGACGAAATTACCAAATTTGAGGAGTGAGTGGAGAAGAGCTAGTAGGTAAATTAAAATGTTCATACTTGGGTCGTGTGATATCAGATTTTTGTGTTCAAACATGCGATTCGAAGCTAACAACGCTAGCTATGATATGGAATTAAAAAATCAAGATTTTGAATCTCAGGTCGAGAGACATGACGAAATTACCAAATTTGAGTAGTGAGTTGAGAGGAGCCCTTGAGTAAATGAAAATGTTCATACTTGGCTCGTGTGATATCGGATTTTTGTGTTCAAACATGCGAATCGAAGCTAACAACGCTAGCTATGAGATAGAATTAAAAAATCAAGATTTTGAAACTCAGGTCGAGAGACATGAGGAAATTAGCAAATTTGAGGAGTGAGTTGAGGGGAACCCTTGAGTAAATGAAAATGTTCATACCTGGCTCGTGTGATATCGGATTTTTGTGTTCAAACATGCGATTCGAAGCTAAGAACGCTAGCTATGATATGGAATTAAAAAATCAAGATTTTGAAACTCAGGTCGAGAGACATGACGAAATTACCAAATTTGAGGAGTGAGTTGAGAAGAGCTAGTAGGTAAATGAAAATGGTCATACCTAGCTCGTGTGATATCGGATTTTTGTGTTCAAACATGCGAAACGAAGCTAACAATGCTAGATACGATATGGAATTAAAAAATCAAGATTTTGAAACTCAGGTCGAGAGACATGACGAAATTACCAAATTTGAGGAGTGAGTTGAGAAGAGCTAGTAGGTAAATTAAAATGTTCATACTTGGGTCGTGTGATATCAGATTTTTGTGTTCAAACATGCGATTCGAAGCTAACAACGCTAGCTATGATATGGAATTAAAAAATCAAGATTTTGAAACTCAGGTCGAGAGACATGACGAAATTAGCAAATTTGAGTAGTGAGTTGAGAGGAGCCCTTGAGTAAATCAAAATGTTCATACCTGGCTCGTGTGATATCGGATTTTTGTGTTCAAACATGCGATTCGAAGCTAACAACGCTAGCTATGATATGGAATTAAACAATCAAGATTTTGAAACTCAGGTCGAGAGACATAACGAAATTAGCAAATTTGAGTAGTGAGTTGAGGGGAGCCCTTGAGTAAATGAAAATGTTCATACCTGGCTCGTGTGATATCGGATTTTTGTGTTCAAACATGCGAAACGAAGCTAACAATGCTAGATACGATATGGAATTAAAAAATCAAGATTTTGAAACTCAGGTCGAGAGACATGACGAAATTACCAAATTTGAGGAGTGAGTTGAGAAGAGCTAGTAGGTAAATTAAAATGTTCATACTTGGGTCGTGTGATATCAGATTTTTGTGTTCAAACATGCGATTCGAAGCTAACAACGCTAGCTATGATATGGAATTAAAAAATCAAGATTTTGAAACTCAGGTCGAGGGACATGACGAAATTACCAAATTTGAGGAGTGAGTTGAGAAGAGCTAGTAGGTAAATTAAAATGTTCATACCTGGCTCGTGTGATATCGGATTTTTGTGTTCAAACATGCGAAACGAAGCTAACAACGCTAGCTATGATATGAAATTAAAACATGAAGATTTTGAAACTCAGGTCGAGAGACATGACGAAATTACCAAATTTGAGTAGTGAGTTGAGAGGAGCCCTTGAGTAAATGAAAATGGTCATACCTGGCTCGTGTGATATCGGATTTTTGTGTTCAAACATGGGAAACGAAGGTAACAATGCTAGATACGATATGGAATTAAAAAATCAAGATTTTGAAACTCAGGTCGAGAGACATGACCAAATTACCAAATTTGAGGAGTGAGTTGAGAAGAGCTAGTAGGTAAATTAAAATGTTCATACTTGGTTCGTGTGATATCGGATTTTTGTGTTCAAACATGCCAATCGAAGCTAACAACGCTAGCTATGATATGAAATTAAAAGATCAAGATTTTGAAACTCAGGTCGAGAGACATGACGAAATTACCAAATTTGAGGAGTGAGTTGAGAAGAGCTAGTAGGTAAATTAAAATGTTCATACCTGGCTCTTGTGATATCCGATTTTTGTGTTCAAACATGCGAAACGAAGCTAACAATGCTAGATACGATATGGAATTAAAAAATCAAGATTTTGAAACTCAGGTCGAGAGACATGACCAAATTACCAAATTTGAGGAGTGAGTTGAGAAGAGCTAGTAGGTAAATTAAAATGTTCATACTTGGTTCGTGTGATATCGGATTTTTGTGTTCAAACATGCCAATCGAAGCTAACAACGCTAGCTATGATATGAAATTAAAAGATCAAGATTTTGAAACTCAGGTCGAGAGACATGACGAAATTACCAAATTTGAGGAGTGAGTTGAGAAGAGCTAGTAGGTAAATTAAAATGTTCATACCTGGCTCTTGTGATATCCGATTTTTGTGTTCAAACATGCGAAACGAAGCTAACAATGCTAGATACGATATGGAATTAAAAAATCAAGATTTTGAAACTCAGGTCGAGAGACATGACGAAATTACCAAATTTGAGGAGTGAGTTGAGAAGAGCTAGTAGGTAAATTAAAATGTTCATACTTGGGTCGTGTGATATCAGATTTTTGTGTTCAAACATGCGAATCGAAGCTAACAACGCTAGCTATGATATGGAATTAAAAAATCAAGATTTTGAAACTCAGGTCGAGAGACATGACGAAATTAGCAAATTTGAGGAGTGAGTTGAGAAGAGCTAGTAGGTAAATGAAAATGGTCATACCTAGCTCGTGTGATATCGGATTTTTGTGTTCAAACATGCAAAACGAAGCTAACAATGCTAGATACGATATGGAATTAAAAAATCAAGATTTTGAAACTCAGGTCGAGAGACATGACGAAATTACCAAATTTGAGGAGTGAGTTGAGGGGAGCCCTTGAGTAAATGAAAATGTTCATACCTGGCTCGTGTGATATCGGATTTTTGTGTTCAAACATGCGATTCGAAGCTAACAACGCTAGCTATGATATGGAATTAAAAAATCAAGATTTTGAAACTCAGGTCGAGAGACATGACGAAAATACCAAATTTGAGTAGTGAGTTGAGAGGAGCCCTTGAGTAAATGAAAATGTTCATACCTGGCTCGTGTGATATCGGATTTTTGTGTTCAAACATGCGATTCGAAGCTAACAACGCTAGCTATGATATGGAATTAAAAAATCAAGATTTTGAAACTCAGGTCGAGAGACATGACGAAATTAGCAAATTTGAGGAGTGAGTTGAGAAGAGCTAGTAGGTAAATTAAAATGTTCATACTTGGGTCGTGTGATATCAGATTTTTGTGTTCAAACATGCGAATCGAAGCTAACAACGCTAGCTATGATATGGAATTAAAAAATCAAGATTTTGAAACTCAGGTCGAGAGACATGACGAAATTAGCAAATTTGAGGAGTGAGTTGAGAAGAGCTAGTAGGTAAATGAAAATGGTCATACCTAGCTCGTGTGATATCGGATTTTTGTGTTCAAACATGCGAAACGAAGCTAACAATGCTGGATACGATATAGAATTAGAAAATCAATATTTTGAAACTCAGGTCGAGAGACATGACGAAATTACCAAATTTGAGGAGTGAGTTGAGGGGAGCCCTTGAGTAAATGAAAATGTTCATACCTGGCTCGTGTGATATCGGATTTTTGTGTTCAAACATGCGATTCGAAGCTAACAACGCTAGCTATGATATGGAATTAAAAAATCAAGATTTTGAAACTCAGGTCGAGAGACATAACGAAATTAGCAAATTTGAGTAGTGAGTTGAGGGGAGCCCTTGAGTAAATGAAAATGTTCATACCTGGCTCGTGTGATATCGGATTTTTGTGTTCAAACATGCGAAACGAAGCTAACAATGCTAGATACGATATGGAATTAAAAAATCAAGATTTTGAAACTCAGGTCGAGAGACATGACGAAATTACCAAATTTGAGGAGTGAGTTGAGAAGAGCTAGTAGGTAAATTAAAATGTTCATACTTGGGTCGTGTGATATCAGATTTTTGTGTTCAAACATGCGATTCGAAGCTAACAACGCTAGCTATGATATGGAATTAAAAAATCAAGATTTTGAAACTCAGGTCGAGGGACATGACGAAATTACCAAATTTGAGGAGTGAGTTGAGAAGAGCTAGTAGGTAAATTAAAATGTTCATACCTGGCTCGTGTGATATCGGATTTTTGTGTTCAAACATGCGAAACGAAGCTAACAACGCTAGCTATGATATGAAATTAAAACATGAAGATTTTGAAACTCAGGTCGAGAGACATGACGAAATTACCAAATTTGAGTAGTGAGTTGAGAGGAGCCCTTGAGTAAATGAAAATGGTCATACCTGGCTCGTGTGATATCGGATTTTTGTGTTCAAACATGGGAAACGAAGGTAACAATGCTAGATACGATATGGAATTAAAAAATCAAGATTTTGAAACTCAGGTCGAGAGACATGACCAAATTACCAAATTTGAGGAGTGAGTTGAGAAGAGCTAGTAGGTAAATTAAAATGTTCATACTTGGTTCGTGTGATATCGGATTTTTGTGTTCAAACATGCCAATCGAAGCTAACAACGCTAGCTATGATATGAAATTAAAAGATCAAGATTTTGAAACTCAGGTCGAGAGACATGACGAAATTACCAAATTTGAGGAGTGAGTTGAGAAGAGCTAGTAGGTAAATTAAAATGTTCATACCTGGCTCTTGTGATATCCGATTTTTGTGTTCAAACATGCGAAACGAAGCTAACAATGCTAGATACGATATGGAATTAAAAAATCAAGATTTTGAAACTCAGGTCGAGAGACATGACCAAATTACCAAATTTGAGGAGTGAGTTGAGAAGAGCTAGTAGGTAAATTAAAATGTTCATACTTGGTTCGTGTGATATCGGATTTTTGTGTTCAAACATGCCAATCGAAGCTAACAACGCTAGCTATGATATGAAATTAAAAGATCAAGATTTTGAAACTCAGGTCGAGAGACATGACGAAATTACCAAATTTGAGGAGTGAGTTGAGAAGAGCTAGTAGGTAAATTAAAATGTTCATACCTGGCTCTTGTGATATCCGATTTTTGTGTTCAAACATGCGAAACGAAGCTAACAATGCTAGATACGATATGGAATTAAAAAATCAAGATTTTGAAACTCAGGTCGAGAGACATGACGAAATTACCAAATTTGAGGAGTGAGTTGAGAAGAGCTAGTAGGTAAATTAAAATGTTCATACTTGGGTCGTGTGATATCAGATTTTTGTGTTCAAACATGCGAATCGAAGCTAACAACGCTAGCTATGATATGGAATTAAAAAATCAAGATTTTGAAACTCAGGTCGAGAGACATGACGAAATTAGCAAATTTGAGGAGTGAGTTGAGAAGAGCTAGTAGGTAAATGAAAATGGTCATACCTAGCTCGTGTGATATCGGATTTTTGTGTTCAAACATGCAAAACGAAGCTAACAATGCTAGATACGATATGGAATTAAAAAATCAAGATTTTGAAACTCAGGTCGAGAGACATGACGAAATTACCAAATTTGAGGAGTGAGTTGAGGGGAGCCCTTGAGTAAATGAAAATGTTCATACCTGGCTCGTGTGATATCGGATTTTTGTGTTCAAACATGCGATTCGAAGCTAACAACGCTAGCTATGATATGGAATTAAAAAATCAAGATTTTGAAACTCAGGTCGAGAGACATGACGAAAATACCAAATTTGAGTAGTGAGTTGAGAGGAGCCCTTGAGTAAATGAAAATGTTCATACCTGGCTCGTGTGATATCGGATTTTTGTGTTCAAACATGCGATTCGAAGCTAACAACGCTAGCTATGATATGGAATTAAAAAATCAAGATTTTGAAACTCAGGTCGAGAGACATGACGAAATTAGCAAATTTGAGGAGTGAGTTGAGAAGAGCTAGTAGGTAAATTAAAATGTTCATACTTGGGTCGTGTGATATCAGATTTTTGTGTTCAAACATGCGAATCGAAGCTAACAACGCTAGCTATGATATGGAATTAAAAAATCAAGATTTTGAAACTCAGGTCGAGAGACATGACGAAATTAGCAAATTTGAGGAGTGAGTTGAGAAGAGCTAGTAGGTAAATGAAAATGGTCATACCTAGCTCGTGTGATATCGGATTTTTGTGTTCAAACATGCGAAACGAAGCTAACAATGCTGGATACGATATAGAATTAGAAAATCAATATTTTGAAACTCAGGTCGAGAGACATGACGAAATTACCAAATTTGAGGAGTGAGTTGAGGGGAGCCCTTGAGTAAATGAAAATGTTCATACCTGGCTCGTGTGATATCGGATTTTTGTGTTCAAACATGCGATTCGAAGCTAACAACGCTAGCTATGATATGGAATTAAAAAATCAAGATTTTGAAACTCAGGTCGAGAGACATAACGAAATTAGCAAATTTGAGTAGTGAGTTGAGGGGAGCCCTTGAGTAAATGAAAATGTTCATACCTGGCTCGTGTGATATCGGATTTTTGTGTTCAAACATGCGAAACGAAGCTAACAATGCTAGATACGATATGGAATTAAAAAATCAAGATTTTGAAACTCAGGTCGAGAGACATGACGAAATTACCAAATTTGAGGAGTGAGTTGAGAAGAGCTAGTAGGTAAATTAAAATGTTCATACTTGGGTCGTGTGATATCAGATTTTTGTGTTCAAACATGCGATTCGAAGCTAACAACGCTAGCTATGATATGGAATTAAAAAATCAAGATTTTGAAACTCAGGTCGAGGGACATGACGAAATTACCAAATTTGAGGAGTGAGTTGAGAAGAGCTAGTAGGTAAATTAAAATGTTCATACCTGGCTCGTGTGATATCGGATTTTTGTGTTCAAACATGCGAAACGAAGCTAACAACGCTAGCTATGATATGAAATTAAAACATGAAGATTTTGAAACTCAGGTCGAGAGACATGACGAAATTACCAAATTTGAGTAGTGAGTTGAGAGGAGCCCTTGAGTAAATGAAAATGGTCATACCTGGCTCGTGTGATATCGGATTTTTGTGTTCAAACATGGGAAACGAAGGTAACAATGCTAGATACGATATGGAATTAAAAAATCAAGATTTTGAAACTCAGGTCGAGAGACATGACCAAATTACCAAATTTGAGGAGTGAGTTGAGAAGAGCTAGTAGGTAAATTAAAATGTTCATACTTGGTTCGTGTGATATCGGATTTTTGTGTTCAAACATGCCAATCGAAGCTAACAACGCTAGCTATGATATGAAATTAAAAGATCAAGATTTTGAAACTCAGGTCGAGAGACATGACGAAATTACCAAATTTGAGGAGTGAGTTGAGAAGAGCTAGTAGGTAAATTAAAATGTTCATACCTGGCTCTTGTGATATCCGATTTTTGTGTTCAAACATGCGAAACGAAGCTAACAATGCTAGATACGATATGGAATTAAAAAATCAAGATTTTGAAACTCAGGTCGAGAGACATGACGAAATTAGCAAATTTGAGGAGTGAGTTGAGAAGAGCTAGTAGGTAAATGAAAATGGTCATACCTGGCTCGTGTGATATCGGATTTTTGTGTTCAAACATGGGAAACGAAGGTAACAATGCTAGATACGATATGGAATTAAAAAATCAAGATTTTGAAACTCAGGTCGAGAGACATGACGAAATTACCAAATTTGAGGAGTGAGTTGAGAAGAGCTAGTAGGTAAATTAAAATGTTCATACTTGGGTCGTGTGATATCAGATTTTTGTGTTCAAACATGCGATTCGAAGCTAACAACGCTAGCTATGATATGGAATTAAAAAATCAAGATTTTGAAACTCAGGTCGAGAGACATGACGAAATTACCAAATTTGAGGAGTGAGTTAAGAAGAGCTAGTAGGTAAATTAAAATGTTCATACTTGGGTCGTGTGATATCAGATTTTTGTGTTCAAACATGCGATTCGAAGCTAACAACGCTAGCTATGATATGGAATTAAAAAATCAAGATTTTGAAACTCAGGTCGAGGGACATGACGAAATTACCAAATTTGAGGAGTGAGTGGAGAAGAGCTAGTAGGTAAATTAAAATGTTCATACCTGGCTCGTGTGATATCGGATTTTTGTGTTCAAACATGCGAAACGAAGCTAACAATGCTGGATACGATATAGAATTAGAAAATCAATATTTTGAAACTCAGGTCGAGAGACATGACGAAATTACCAAATTTGAGGAGTGAGTTGAGGGGAGCCCTTGAGTAAATGAAAATGTTCATACCTGGCTCGTGTGATATCGGATTTTTGTGTTCAAACATGCGATTCGAAGCTAACAACGCTAGCTATGATATGGAATTAAAAAATCAAGATTTTGAAACTCAGGTCGAGAGACATAACGAAATTAGCAAATTTGAGTAGTGAGTTGAGGGGAGCCCTTGAGTAAATGAAAATGTTCATACCTGGCTCGTGTGATATCGGATTTTTGTGTTCAAACATGCGAAACGAAGCTAACAATGCTAGATACGATATGGAATTAAAAAATCAAGATTTTGAAACTCAGGTCGAGAGACATGACGAAATTACCAAATTTGAGGAGTGAGTTGAGAAGAGCTAGTAGGTAAATTAAAATGTTCATACTTGGGTCGTGTGATATCAGATTTTTGTGTTCAAACATGCGATTCGAAGCTAACAACGCTAGCTATGATATGGAATTAAAAAATCAAGATTTTGAAACTCAGGTCGAGGGACATGACGAAATTACCAAATTTGAGGAGTGAGTTGAGAAGAGCTAGTAGGTAAATTAAAATGTTCATACCTGGCTCGTGTGATATCGGATTTTTGTGTTCAAACATGCGAAACGAAGCTAACAACGCTAGCTATGATATGAAATTAAAACATGAAGATTTTGAAACTCAGGTCGAGAGACATGACGAAATTACCAAATTTGAGTAGTGAGTTGAGAGGAGCCCTTGAGTAAATGAAAATGGTCATACCTGGCTCGTGTGATATCGGATTTTTGTGTTCAAACATGGGAAACGAAGGTAACAATGCTAGATACGATATGGAATTAAAAAATCAAGATTTTGAAACTCAGGTCGAGAGACATGACCAAATTACCAAATTTGAGGAGTGAGTTGAGAAGAGCTAGTAGGTAAATTAAAATGTTCATACTTGGTTCGTGTGATATCGGATTTTTGTGTTCAAACATGCCAATCGAAGCTAACAACGCTAGCTATGATATGAAATTAAAAGATCAAGATTTTGAAACTCAGGTCGAGAGACATGACGAAATTACCAAATTTGAGGAGTGAGTTGAGAAGAGCTAGTAGGTAAATTAAAATGTTCATACCTGGCTCTTGTGATATCCGATTTTTGTGTTCAAACATGCGAAACGAAGCTAACAATGCTAGATACGATATGGAATTAAAAAATCAAGATTTTGAAACTCAGGTCGAGAGACATGACCAAATTACCAAATTTGAGGAGTGAGTTGAGAAGAGCTAGTAGGTAAATTAAAATGTTCATACTTGGTTCGTGTGATATCGGATTTTTGTGTTCAAACATGCCAATCGAAGCTAACAACGCTAGCTATGATATGAAATTAAAAGATCAAGATTTTGAAACTCAGGTCGAGAGACATGACGAAATTACCAAATTTGAGGAGTGAGTTGAGAAGAGCTAGTAGGTAAATTAAAATGTTCATACCTGGCTCTTGTGATATCCGATTTTTGTGTTCAAACATGCGAAACGAAGCTAACAATGCTAGATACGATATGGAATTAAAAAATCAAGATTTTGAAACTCAGGTCGAGAGACATGACGAAATTACCAAATTTGAGGAGTGAGTTGAGAAGAGCTAGTAGGTAAATTAAAATGTTCATACTTGGGTCGTGTGATATCAGATTTTTGTGTTCAAACATGCGAATCGAAGCTAACAACGCTAGCTATGATATGGAATTAAAAAATCAAGATTTTGAAACTCAGGTCGAGAGACATGACGAAATTAGCAAATTTGAGGAGTGAGTTGAGAAGAGCTAGTAGGTAAATGAAAATGGTCATACCTAGCTCGTGTGATATCGGATTTTTGTGTTCAAACATGCAAAACGAAGCTAACAATGCTAGATACGATATGGAATTAAAAAATCAAGATTTTGAAACTCAGGTCGAGAGACATGACGAAATTACCAAATTTGAGGAGTGAGTTGAGGGGAGCCCTTGAGTAAATGAAAATGTTCATACCTGGCTCGTGTGATATCGGATTTTTGTGTTCAAACATGCGATTCGAAGCTAACAACGCTAGCTATGATATGGAATTAAAAAATCAAGATTTTGAAACTCAGGTCGAGAGACATGACGAAAATACCAAATTTGAGTAGTGAGTTGAGAGGAGCCCTTGAGTAAATGAAAATGTTCATACCTGGCTCGTGTGATATCGGATTTTTGTGTTCAAACATGCGATTCGAAGCTAACAACGCTAGCTATGATATGGAATTAAAAAATCAAGATTTTGAAACTCAGGTCGAGAGACATGACGAAATTAGCAAATTTGAGGAGTGAGTTGAGAAGAGCTAGTAGGTAAATTAAAATGTTCATACTTGGGTCGTGTGATATCAGATTTTTGTGTTCAAACATGCGAATCGAAGCTAACAACGCTAGCTATGATATGGAATTAAAAAATCAAGATTTTGAAACTCAGGTCGAGAGACATGACGAAATTAGCAAATTTGAGGAGTGAGTTGAGAAGAGCTAGTAGGTAAATGAAAATGGTCATACCTAGCTCGTGTGATATCGGATTTTTGTGTTCAAACATGCGAAACGAAGCTAACAATGCTGGATACGATATAGAATTAGAAAATCAATATTTTGAAACTCAGGTCGAGAGACATGACGAAATTACCAAATTTGAGGAGTGAGTTGAGGGGAGCCCTTGAGTAAATGAAAATGTTCATACCTGGCTCGTGTGATATCGGATTTTTGTGTTCAAACATGCGATTCGAAGCTAACAACGCTAGCTATGATATGGAATTAAAAAATCAAGATTTTGAAACTCAGGTCGAGAGACATAACGAAATTAGCAAATTTGAGTAGTGAGTTGAGGGGAGCCCTTGAGTAAATGAAAATGTTCATACCTGGCTCGTGTGATATCGGATTTTTGTGTTCAAACATGCGAAACGAAGCTAACAATGCTAGATACGATATGGAATTAAAAAATCAAGATTTTGAAACTCAGGTCGAGAGACATGACGAAATTACCAAATTTGAGGAGTGAGTTGAGAAGAGCTAGTAGGTAAATTAAAATGTTCATACTTGGGTCGTGTGATATCAGATTTTTGTGTTCAAACATGCGATTCGAAGCTAACAACGCTAGCTATGATATGGAATTAAAAAATCAAGATTTTGAAACTCAGGTCGAGGGACATGACGAAATTACCAAATTTGAGGAGTGAGTTGAGAAGAGCTAGTAGGTAAATTAAAATGTTCATACCTGGCTCGTGTGATATCGGATTTTTGTGTTCAAACATGCGAAACGAAGCTAACAACGCTAGCTATGATATGAAATTAAAACATGAAGATTTTGAAACTCAGGTCGAGAGACATGACGAAATTACCAAATTTGAGTAGTGAGTTGAGAGGAGCCCTTGAGTAAATGAAAATGGTCATACCTGGCTCGTGTGATATCGGATTTTTGTGTTCAAACATGGGAAACGAAGGTAACAATGCTAGATACGATATGGAATTAAAAAATCAAGATTTTGAAACTCAGGTCGAGAGACATGACCAAATTACCAAATTTGAGGAGTGAGTTGAGAAGAGCTAGTAGGTAAATTAAAATGTTCATACTTGGTTCGTGTGATATCGGATTTTTGTGTTCAAACATGCCAATCGAAGCTAACAACGCTAGCTATGATATGAAATTAAAAGATCAAGATTTTGAAACTCAGGTCGAGAGACATGACGAAATTACCAAATTTGAGGAGTGAGTTGAGAAGAGCTAGTAGGTAAATTAAAATGTTCATACCTGGCTCTTGTGATATCCGATTTTTGTGTTCAAACATGCGAAACGAAGCTAACAATGCTAGATACGATATGGAATTAAAAAATCAAGATTTTGAAACTCAGGTCGAGAGACATGACGAAATTAGCAAATTTGAGGAGTGAGTTGAGAAGAGCTAGTAGGTAAATGAAAATGGTCATACCTGGCTCGTGTGATATCGGATTTTTGTGTTCAAACATGGGAAACGAAGGTAACAATGCTAGATACGATATGGAATTAAAAAATCAAGATTTTGAAACTCAGGTCGAGAGACATGACGAAATTACCAAATTTGAGGAGTGAGTTGAGAAGAGCTAGTAGGTAAATTAAAATGTTCATACTTGGGTCGTGTGATATCAGATTTTTGTGTTCAAACATGCGATTCGAAGCTAACAACGCTAGCTATGATATGGAATTAAAAAATCAAGATTTTGAAACTCAGGTCGAGAGACATGACGAAATTAGCAAATTTGAGTAGTGAGTTGAGAGGAGCCCTTGAGTAAATGAAAATGTTCATACCTGGCTCGTGTGATATCGGATTTTTGTGTTCAAACATGCGATTCGAAGCTAACAACGCTAGCTATGATATGGAATTAAAAAATCAAGATTTTGAAACTCAGGTCGAGAGACATGACGAAATTAGCAAATTTGAGTAGTGAGTTGAGGGGAGCCCTTGAGTAAATGAAAATGTTCATACCTGGCTCGTGTGATATCGGATTTTTGTGTTCAAACATGCGATTCGAAGCTAACAATGCTAGTTACGATATGGAATTAAAAAATCAAGATTTTGAAACTCAGGTCGAGAGACATGACGAAATTACCAAATTTGAGGAGTGAGTTGAGAAGAGCTAGTAGGTAAATTAAAATGTTCATACTTGGGTCGTGTGATATCAGATTTTTGTGTTCAAACATGCGATTCGAAGCTAACAACGCTAGCTATGATATGGAATTAAAAAATCAAGATTTTGAAACTCAGGTCGAGGGACATGACGAAATTACCAAATTTGAGGAGTGAGTTGAGAAGAGCTAGTAGGTAAATTAAAATGTTCATACCTGGCTCGTGTGATATCGGATTTTTGTGTTCAAACATTCGAAACGAAGCTAACAACGCTAGCTATGATATGAAATTAAAAGATGAAGATTTTGAAACTCAGGTCGAGAGACATGACGAAATTACCAAATTTGAGTAGTGAGTTGAGAGGAGCCCTTGAGTAAATGAAAATGGTCATACCTGGCTCGTGTGATATCGGATTTTTGTGTTCAAACATGGGAAACGAAGGTAACAATGCTGGATACGATATGGAATTAAAAAATCAAGATTTTGAAACTCAGGTCGAGAGACATGACCAAATTACCAAATTTGAGGAGTGAGTTGAGAAGAGCTAGTAGGTAAATTAAAATGTTCATACTTGGTTCGTGTGATATCGGATTTTTGTGTTCAAACATGCCAATCGAAGCTAACAACGCTAGCTATGATATGAAATTAAAAGATCAAGATTTTGAAACTCAGGTCGAGAGACATGACGAAATTACCAAATTTGAGGAGTGAGTTGAGAAGAGCTAGTAGGTAAATTAAAATGTTCATACCTGGCTCTTGTGATATCCGATTTTTGTGTTCAAACATGCGAAACGAAGCTAACAATGCTAGATACGATATGGAATTAAAAAATCAAGATTTTGAAACTCAGGTCGAGAGACATGACGAAAATACCAAATTTGAGTAGTGAGTTGAGAGGAGCCCTTGAGTAAATGAAAATGTTCATACCTGGCTCGTGTGATATCGGATTTTTGTGTTCAAACATGCGATTCGAAGCTAACAACGCTAGCTATGATATGGAATTAAAAAATCAAGATTTTGAAACTCAGGTCGAGAGACATGACGAAATTAGCAAATTTGAGGAGTGAGTTGAGAAGAGCTAGTAGGTAAATGAAAATGGTCATACCTAGCTCGTGTGATATCGGATTTTTGTGTTCAAACATGCGAAACGAAGCTAACAATGCTAGATACGATATGGAATTAAAAAATCAAGATTTTGAAACTCAGGTCGAGAGACATGACGAAATTACCAAATTTGAGGAGTGAGTTGAGAAGAGCTAGTAGGTAAATTAAAATGTTCATACTTCGGTCGTGTGATATCAGATTTTTGTGTTCAAACATGCGATTCGAAGCTAACAACGCTAGCTATGATATGGAATTAAAAAATCAAGATTTTGAAACTCAGGTCGAGAGACATGACGAAATTAGCAAATTTGAGTAGTGAGTTGAGAGGAGCCCTTGAGTAAATGAAAATGTTCATACCTGGCTCGTGTGATATCGGATTTTTGTGTTCAAACATGCGATTCGAAGCTAACAACGCTAGCTATGATATGGAATTAAAAAATCAAGATTTTGAAACTCAGGTCGAGAGACATGACGAAATTAGCAAATTTGAGTAGTGAGTTGAGGGGAGCCCTTGAGTAAATGAAAATGTTCATACCTGGCTCGTGTGATATCGGATTTTTGTGTTCAAACATGCGAAACGAAGCTAACAATGCTAGATACGATATGGAATTAAAAAATCAAGATTTTGAAACTCAGGTCGAGAGACATGACGAAATTACCAAATTTGAGGAGTGAGTTGAGAAGAGCTAGTAGGTAAATTAAAATGTTCATACTTGGGTCGTGTGATATCAGATTTTTGTGTTCAAACATGCGATTCGAAGCTAACAACGCTAGCTATGATATGGAATTAAAAAATCAAGATTTTGAAACTCAGGTCGAGGGACATGACGAAATTACCAAATTTGAGGAGTGAGTTGAGAAGAGCTAGTAGGTAAATTAAAATGTTCATACCTGGCTCGTGTGATATCGGATTTTTGTGTTCAAACATGCGAAACGAAGCTAACAACGCTAGCTATGATATGAAATTAAAAGATGAAGATTTTGAAACTCAGGTCGAGAGACATGACGAAATTACCAAATTTGAGTAGTGAGTTGAGAGGAGCCCTTGAGTAAATGAAAATGGTCATACCTGGCTCGTGTGATATCGGATTTTTGTGTTCAAACATGGGAAACGAAGGTAACAATGCTAGATACGATATGGAATTAAAAAATCAAGATTTTGAAACTCAGGTCGAGAGACATGACCAAATTACCAAATTTGAGGAGTGAGTTGAGAAGAGCTAGTAGGTAAATTAAAATGTTCATACTTGGTTCGTGTGATATCGGATTTTTGTGTTCAAACATGCCAATCGAAGCTAACAACGCTAGCTATGATATGAAATTAAGAGATCAAGATTTTGAAACTCAGGTCGAGAGACATGACGAAATTACCAAATTTGAGGAGTGAGTTGAGAAGAGCTAGTAGGTAAATTAAAATGTTCATACCTGGCTCTTGTGATATCCGATTTTTGTGTTCAAACATGCGAAACGAAGCTAACAATGCTAGATACGATATGGAATTAAAAAATCAAGATTTTGAAACTCAGGTCGAGAGACATGACGAAATTACCAAATTTGAGGAGTGAGTTAAGAAGAGCTAGTAGGTAAATTAAAATGTTCATACTTGGGTCGTGTGATATCAGATTTTTGTGTTCAAACATGCGATTCGAAGCTAACAACGCTAGCTATGATATGGAATTAAAAAATCAAGATTTTGAAACTCAGGTCGAGGGACATGACGAAATTACCAAATTTGAGGAGTGAGTGGAGAAGAGCTAGTAGGTAAATTAAAATGTTCATACCTGGCTCGTGTGATATCGGATTTTTGTGTTCAAACATGCGAAACGAAGGTAACAATGCTAGATACGATATGGAATTAAAAAATCAAGATTTTGAAACTCAGGTCGAGAGACATGACGAAATTACCAAATTTGAGGAGTGAGTTGAGAAGAGCTAGTAGGTAAATTAAAATGTTCATACTTGGTCATACCTGGCTCGTGTGATATCGGATTTTTGTGTTCAAACATGCGAAACGAAGGTAACAATGCTAGATACGATATGGAATTAAAAAATCAAGATTTTGAAACTCAGGTCGAGAGACATGACGAAATTACCAAATTTGAGGAGTGAGTTGAGAAGAGCTAGTAGGTAAATTAAAATGTTCATACCTGGCTCGTGTGATATCGGATTTTTGTGTTCAAACATGCGAAACGAAGCTAACATCGCTAGCTATGATATGAAATTAAAAAGTCAAGATTTTGAAACTCAGGTCGAGAGACATGACGAAATTAGCAAATTTGAGGAGTGAGTTGAGAAGAGCCCTTGAGTAAATGAAACTGTTCATACCTGGCTCGTGTGATATCGGATTTTTGTGTTCAAACATGCGAACCGAAGCTAACAACGCTAGCTATGATATGGAATTAAAAAATCAAGATTTTGAAACTCAGGTCGAGAGACATGACGAAATTACCAAATTTGAGGAGTGAGTTGAGAAGACCTAGTAGGTAAATTAAAATGTTCATACCTAGCTCGTGTGATATCGGATTTTTGTGTTCAAACATGCGAAACGAAGCTAACAACGCTAGCTATGATATGAAATTAAAAGATGAAGATTTTGAAACTCAGGTCGAGAGACATGACGAAATTAGCAAATTTGAGGAGTGAGTTGAGAAGAGCCCTTGAGTAAACGAAACTGTTCATACCTGGCTCGTGTGATATCGGATTTCTGTGTTCAAACATGCGAAACGAAGCTAACATCGCTAGCTATGATATGAAATTAAAAGATCAAGATTTTGAAACTCAGGTCGAGAGACATGACGAAAATACCAAATTTGAGTAGTGAGTTGAGAGGAGCCCTTGAGTAAATGAAAATGTTCATACCTGGCTCGTGTGATATCGGATTTTTGTGTTCAAACATGCGATTCGAAGCTAACAACGCTAGCTATGATATGGAATTAAAAAATCAAGATTTTGAAACTCAGGTCAAGAGACATGAAGAAATTAGCAAATTAGAGGAGGGAGTGGAGAAGAGCCCGTTCGGAAATGAAAATGTTCCTACCTGGCTCGTGTGATATCTGCTTTTTGTGTTCAAACATGCGAATCGAAGCAAACAAAGCTAGCTATGATATAGAATTAAAAAATCAAGATTTTGAAACTCAGGTCGAGAGACATGATGAAATTAGCAAATTTGAGGAGGGAGTGGAGAAGGGGCCGTGAGTAAATGAAACTGTTCATACCTGGCTCGTGTGATATCGGATTTTTGTGTTCAAACATGCGAACCGAAGCTTACAACGCTAGCTATGATATGGAATTAAAAAATCAAGATTTTGAAACTCAGGTCGAGAGACATGACGAAATTACCAAATTTGAGGAGTGAGTTGAGAAGACCTAGTAGGTAAATGAAAATGTTCATACCTAGCTCGTGTGATATCGGATTTTTGTGTTCAAACATGCGAAACGAAGCTAACAACGCTAGCTATGATATGAAATTAAAAGATGAAGATTTTGAAACTCAGGTCGAGAGACATGACGAAATTACCAAATTTCAGTAGTGAGTTGAGAGGAGCCCTTGAGTAAATGAAAATGTTCATACCTGGCTCGTGTGATATCGGATTTTTGTGTTCAAACATGCGATTCGAAGCTAACAACGCTAGCTATGATATGGAATTAAAAAATCAAGATTTTGAAACTCAGGTCGAGAGACATGACGAAATTACCAAATTTGAGGAGTGAGTGGAGAAGAGCTAGTAGGTAAATTAAAATGTTCATACCTGGCTCGTGTGATATCGGATTTTTGTGTTCAAACATGCGAAACGAAGGTAACAATGCTAGATACGATATGGAATTAAAAAATCAAGATTTTGAAACTCAGGTCGAGAGACATGACGAAATTACCAAATTTGAGGAGTGAGTTGAGAAGAGCTAGTAGGTAAATTAAAATGTTCATACTTGGTCATACCTGGCTCGTGTGATATCGGATTTTTGTGTTCAAACATGCGAAACGAAGGTAACAATGCTAGATACGATATGGAATTAAAAAATCAAGATTTTGAAACTCAGGTCGAGAGACATGACGAAATTACCAAATTTGAGGAGTGAGTTGAGAAGAGCTAGTAGGTAAATTAAAATGTTCATACCTGGCTCGTGTGATATCGGATTTTTGTGTTCAAACATGCGAAACGAAGCTAACATCGCTAGCTATGATATGAAATTAAAAAGTCAAGATTTTGAAACTCAGGTCGAGAGACATGACGAAATTAGCAAATTTGAGGAGTGAGTTGAGAAGAGCCCTTGAGTAAATGAAACTGTTCATACCTGGCTCGTGTGATATCGGATTTTTGTGTTCAAACATGCGAACCGAAGCTAACAACGCTAGCTATGATATGGAATTAAAAAATCAAGATTTTGAAACTCAGGTCGAGAGACATGACGAAATTACCAAATTTGAGGAGTGAGTTGAGAAGACCTAGTAGGTAAATTAAAATGTTCATACCTAGCTCGTGTGATATCGGATTTTTGTGTTCAAACATGCGAAACGAAGCTAACAACGCTAGCTATGATATGAAATTAAAAGATGAAGATTTTGAAACTCAGGTCGAGAGACATGACGAAATTAGCAAATTTGAGGAGTGAGTTGAGAAGAGCCCTTGAGTAAACGAAACTGTTCATACCTGGCTCGTGTGATATCGGATTTCTGTGTTCAAACATGCGAAACGAAGCTAACATCGCTAGCTATGATATGAAATTAAAAGATCAAGATTTTGAAACTCAGGTCGAGAGACATGACGAAAATACCAAATTTGAGTAGTGAGTTGAGAGGAGCCCTTGAGTAAATGAAAATGTTCATACCTGGCTCGTGTGATATCGGATTTTTGTGTTCAAACATGCGATTCGAAGCTAACAACGCTAGCTATGATATGGAATTAAAAAATCAAGATTTTGAAACTCAGGTCAAGAGACATGAAGAAATTAGCAAATTAGAGGAGGGAGTGGAGAAGAGCCCGTTCGGAAATGAAAATGTTCCTACCTGGCTCGTGTGATATCTGCTTTTTGTGTTCAAACATGCGAATCGAAGCAAACAAAGCTAGCTATGATATAGAATTAAAAAATCAAGATTTTGAAACTCAGGTCGAGAGACATGATGAAATTAGCAAATTTGAGGAGGGAGTGGAGAAGGGGCCGTGAGTAAATGAAACTGTTCATACCTGGCTCGTGTGATATCGGATTTTTGTGTTCAAACATGCGAACCGAAGCTTACAACGCTAGCTATGATATGGAATTAAAAAATCAAGATTTTGAAACTCAGGTCGAGAGACATGACGAAATTACCAAATTTGAGGAGTGAGTTGAGAAGACCTAGTAGGTAAATGAAAATGTTCATACCTAGCTCGTGTGATATCGGATTTTTGTGTTCAAACATGCGAAACGAAGCTAACAACGCTAGCTATGATATGAAATTAAAAGATGAAGATTTTGAAACTCAGGTCGAGAGACATGACGAAATTACCAAATTTCAGTAGTGAGTTGAGAGGAGCCCTTGAGTAAATGAAAATGTTCATACCTGGCTCGTGTGATATCGGATTTTTGTGTTCAAACATGCGATTCGAAGCTAACAACGCTAGCTATGATATGGAATTAAAAAATCAAGATTTTGAAACTCAGGTCGAGAGACATGACGAAATTACCAAATTTGAGGAGTGAGTTGAGAAGAGCTAGTAGGTAAATGAAAATGTTCATACCTAGCTCGTGTGATATCGGATTTTTGTTTTCAAACATGCGAAACGAAGCTAACAATGCTAGATACGATATGGAATTAAAAAATCAAGATTTTGAAACTCAGGTCGAGAGACATGACGAAATTACCAAATTTGAGGAGTGAGTTGAGGGGAGCCCTTGAGTAAATGAAAATGTTCATACCTGGCTCGTGTGATATCGGATTTTTGTGTTCAAACATGCGATTCGAAGCTAACAACGCTAGCTGTGATATGGAATTAAAAAATCAAGATTTTGAAACTCAGGTCGAGAGACATGACGAAATTAGCAAATTTGAGGAGTGAGTTGAGGGGAGCCCTTGAGTAAATGAAAATGTTCATACCTGGCTCGTGTGATATCGGATTTTTGTGTTCAAACATGCGATTCGAAGCTAACAACGCTAGCTATGATATGGAATTAAAAAATCAAGATTTTGAAACTCAGGTCGAGAGACATGACGAAATTAGCAAATTTGAGGAGTGAGTTGAGAAGAGCTAGTAGGTAAATTAAAATGTTCATACCTGGCTCGTGTGATATCGGATTTTTGTGTTCAAACATGCGAAACGAAGCTAACATCGCTAGCTATGATATGAAATTAAAAAGTCAAGATTTTGAAACTCAGGTCGAGAGACATGACGAAATTAGCAAATTTGAGGAGTGAGTTGAGAGGAGCCCTTGAGTAAATGAAAATGTTCATACCTGGCTCGTGTGATATCGGATTTTTGTGTTCAAACATGCGATTCGAAGCTAACAACGCTAGCTATGATATGGAATTAAAAAATCAAGATTTTGAAACTCAGGTCGAGAGACATGACGAAATTACCAAATTTGAGGAGTGAGTTGAGAAGAGCTAGTAGGTAAATGAAAATGTTCATACCTAGCCCGTGTGATATCGAATTTTTGTGTTCAAACATGCGAAACGAAGCTAACAATGCTAGATACGATATGGAATTAAAAAATCAAGATTTTGAAACTCAGGTCGAGAGACATGACGAAATTACCAAATTTGAGGAGTGAGTGGAGAAGAGCTAGTAGGTAAATTAAAATGTTCATACTTGGGTCGTGTGATATCAGATTTTTGCGTTTAAACATGCGATTCGAAGCTAACAACGCTAGCTATGTTATGGAATTAAAAAATCAAGATTTTGAATCTCAGGTCGAGAGACATGACGAAATTACCAAATTTGAGTAGTGAGTTGAGAGGAGCCCTTGAGTAAATGAAAATGTTCATACCTGGCTCGTGTGATATCGGATTTTTGTGTTCAAACATGCGATTCGAAGCTAACAATGCTAGCTATGATATGGAATTAAAAAATCAAGATTTTGAAACTCAGGTCGAGAGACATGACGAAATTAGCAAATTTGAGGAGTGAGTTGAGGGGAGCCCTTGAGTAAATGAAAATGTTCATACCTGGCTCGTGTGATATCGGATTTTTGTGTTCAAACATGCGATTCGAAGCTAACAACGCTAGCTATGATATGGAATTAAAAAATCAAGATTTTGAAACTCAGGTCGAGAGACATGACGAAATTAGCAAATTTGAGGAGTGAGTTGAGAAGAGCTAGTAGGTAAATGAAAATGTTCATACCTGGCTCGTGTGATATCGGATTTTTGTGTTCAAACATGCGAAACGAAGCTAACATCGCTAGCTATGATATGAAATTAAAAAGTCAAGATTTTGAAACTCAGGTCGAGAGACATGACGAAATTAGCAAATTTGAGGAGTGAGTTGAGAGGAGCCCTTAAGTAAATGAAAATGTTCATACCTGGCTCGTGTGATATCGGATTTTTGTGTTCAAACATGCGATTCGAAGCTAACAACGCTAGCTATGATATGGAATTAAAAAATCAAGATTTTGAAACTCAGGTCGAGAGACATGACGAAATTACCAAATTTGAGGAGTGAGTTGAGAAGACCTAGTAGGTAAATGAAAATGTTCATACCTAGCTCGTGTGATATCGGATTTTTGTGTTCAAACATGCGAAACGAAGCTAACAACGCTAGCTATGATATGAAATTAAAAGATGAAGATTTTGAAACTCAGGTCGAGAGACAAGACGAAATTACCAAATTTCAGTAGTGAGTTGAGAGGAGCCCTTGAGTAAATGAAAATGTTCATACCTGGCTCGTGTGATATCGGATTTTTGTGTTCAAACATGCGATTCGAAGCTAACAACGCTAGCTATGATATGGAATTAAAAAATCAAGATTTTGAAACTCAGGTCGAGAGACATGACGAAATTACCAAATTTGAGGAGTGAGTTGAGAAGAGCTAGTAGGTAAATGAAAATGTTCATACCTAGCTCGTGTGATATCGGATTTTTGTTTTCAAACATGCGAAACGAAGCTAACAATGCTAGATACGATATGGAATTAAAAAATCAAGATTTTGAAACTCAGGTCGAGAGACATGACGAAATTACCAAATTTGAGGAGTGAGTTGAGGGGAGCCCTTGAGTAAATGAAAATGTTCATACCTGGCTCGTGTGATATCGGATTTTTGTGTTCAAACATGCGATTCGAAGCTAACAACGCTAGCTATGATATGGAATTAAAAAATCAAGATTTTGAAACTCAGGTCGAGAGACATGACGAAATTAGCAAATTTGAGGAGTGAGTTGAGGGGAGCCCTTGAGTAAATGAAAATGTTCATACCTGGCTCGTGTGATATCGGATTTTTGTGTTCAAACATGCGATTCGAAGCTAACAACGCTAGCTATGATATGGAATTAAAAAATCAAGATTTTGAAACTCAGGTCGAGAGACATGACGAAATTAGCAAATTTGAGGAGTGAGTTGAGAAGAGCTAGTAGGTAAATTAAAATGTTCATACTTGGCTCGTGTGATATCGGATTTTTGTGTTCAAACATGCGAAACGAAGCTAACATCGCTAGCTATGATATGAAATTAAAAAGTCAAGATTTTGAAACTCAGGTCGAGAGACATGACGAAATTAGCAAATTTGAGGAGTGAGTTGAGAGGAGCCCTTGAGTAAATGAAAATGTTCATACCTGGCTCGTGTGATATCGGATTTTTGTGTTCAAACATGCGATTCGAAGCTAACAACGCTAGCTATGATATGGAATTAAAAAATCAAGATTTTGAAACTCAGGTCGAGAGACATGACGAAATTACCAAATTTGAGGAGTGAGTTGAGAAGAGCTAGTAGGTAAATGAAAATGTTCATACCTAGCTCGTGTGATATCGAATTTTTGTGTTCAAACATGCGAAACGAAGCTAACAATGCTAGATACGATATGGAATTAAAAAATCAAGATTTTGAAACTCAGGTCGAGAGACATGACGAAATTACCAAATTTGAGGAGTGAGTTGAGAAGAGCTAGTAGGTAAATTAAAATGTTCATACTTGGGTCGTGTGATATCAGATTTTTGTGTTCAAACATGCGATTCGAAGCTAACAACGCTAGCTATGATATGGAATTAAAAAATCAAGATTTTGAAACTCAGGTCGAGAGACATGACGAAATTAGCAAATTTGAGTAGTGAGTTGAGAGGAGCCCTTGAGTAAATGAAAATGTTCATACCTGGCTCGTGTGATATCGGATTTTTGTGTTCAAACATGCGAATCGAAGCTAACAACGCTAGCTATGATATGGAATTAAAAAATCAAGATTTTGAAACTCAGGTCGAGAGACATGACGAAATTACCAAATTTGAGGAGTGAGTTGAGAAGAGCTAGTAGGTAAATGAAAATGTTCATACCTAGCTCGTGTGATATCGGATTTTTGTGTTCAAACATGCGAAACGAAGCTAACAATGCTAGATACGATATGGAATTAGAAAATCAAGATTTTGAAACTCAGGTCGAGAGACATGACGAAATTACCAAATTTGAGGAGTGAGTGGAGAAGAGCTAGTAGGTAAATTAAAATGTTCATACTTGGGTCGTGTGATATCAGATTTTTGCGTTCAAACATGCGATTCGAAGCTAACAACGCTAGCTATGTTATGGAATTAAAAAATCAAGATTTTGAATCTCAGGTCGAGAGACATGACGAAATTACCAAAATTTGAGTAGTGAGTTGAGAGGAGCCCTTGAGTAAATGAAAATGTTCATACCTGGCTCGTGTGATATCGGATTTTTGTGTTCAAACATGCGATTCGAAGCTAACAATGCTAGCTATGATATGGAATTAAAAAATCAAGATTTTGAAACTCAGGTCGAGAGACATGACGAAATTAGCAAATTTGAGGAGTGAGTTGAGGGGAGCCCTTGAGTAAATGAAAATGTTCATACCTGGCTCGTGTGATATCGGATTTTTGTGTTCAAACATGCGAAACGAAGCTAACAACGCTAGCTATGATATGGAATTAAAAAATCAAGATTTTGAAACTCAGGTCGAGAGACATGACGAAATTAGCAAATTTGAGGAGTGAGTTGAGAAGAGCTAGTAGGTAAATGAAAATGTTCATACCTGGCTCGTGTGATATCGGATTTTTGTGTTCAAACATGCGAAACGAAGCTAACATCGCTAGCTATGATATGAAATTAAAAAGTCAAGATTTTGAAACTCAGGTCGAGAGACATGACGAAATTAGCAAATTTGAGGAGTGAGTTGAGAGGAGCCCTTGAGTAAATGAAAATGTTCATACCTGGCTCGTGTAATATCGGATTTTTGTGTTCAAACATGCGATTCGAAGCTAACAACGCTAGCTATGATATGGAATTAAAAAATCAAGATTTTGAAACTCAGGTCGAGAGACATGACGAAATTACCAAATTTGAGGAGTGAGTTGAGAAGAGCTAGTAGGTAAATGAAAATGTTCATACCTAGCTCGTGTGATATCGGATTTTTGTTTTCAAACATGCGAAACGAAGCTAACAATGCTAGATACGATATGGAATTAAAAAATCAAGATTTTGAAACTCAGGTCGAGAGACATGACGAAATTACCAAATTTGAGGAGTGAGTTGAGGGGAGCCCTTGAGTAAATGAAAATGTTCATACCTGGCTCGTGTGATATCGGATTTTTGTGTTCAAACATGCGATTCGAAGCTAACAACGCTAGCTATGATATGGAATTAAAAAATCAAGATTTTGAAACTCAGGTCGAGAGACATGACGAAATTAGCAAATTTGAGGAGTGAGTTGAGGGGAGCCCTTGAGTAAATGAAAATGTTCATACCTGGCTCGTGTGATATCGGATTTTTGTGTTCAAACATGCGATTCGAAGCTAACAACGCTAGCTATGATATGGAATTAAAAAATCAAGATTTTGAAACTCAGGTCGAGAGACATGACGAAATTAGCAAATTTGAGGAGTGAGTTGAGAAGAGCTAGTAGGTAAATTAAAATGTTCATACTTGGCTCGTGTGATATCGGATTTTTGTGTTCAAACATGCGAAACGAAGCTAACATCGCTAGCTATGATATGAAATTAAAAAGTCAAGATTTTGAAACTCAGGTCGAGAGACATGACGAAATTAGCAAATTTGAGGAGTGAGTTGAGAGGAGCCCTTGAGTAAATGAAAATGTTCATACCTGGCTCGTGTGATATCGGATTTTTGTGTTCAAACATGCGAATCGAAGCTAACAACGCTAGCTATGATATGGAATTAAAAAATCAAGATTTTGAAACTCAGGTCGAGAGACATGACGAAATTACCAAATTTGAGGAGTGAGTTGAGAAGAGCTAGTAGGTAAATGAAAATGTTCATACCTAGCTCGTGTGATATCGGATTTTTGTGTTCAAACATGCGAAACGAAGCTAACAATGCTAGATACGATATGGAATTAGAAAATCAAGATTTTGAAACTCAGGTCGAGAGACATGACGAAATTACCAAATTTGAGGAGTGAGTGGAGAAGAGCTAGTAGGTAAATTAAAATGTTCATACTTGGGTCGTGTGATATCAGATTTTTGCGTTCAAACATGCGATTCGAAGCTAACAACGCTAGCTATGTTATGGAATTAAAAAATCAAGATTTTGAATCTCAGGTCGAGAGACATGACGAAATTACCAAATTTGAGTAGTGAGTTGAGAGGAGCCCTTGAGTAAATGAAAATGTTCATACCTGGCTCGTGTGATATCGGATTTTTGTGTTCAAACATGCGATTCGAAGCTAACAATGCTAGCTATGATATGGAATTAAAAAATCAAGATTTTGAAACTCAGGTCGAGAGACATGACGAAATTAGCAAATTTGAGGAGTGAGTTGAGGGGAGCCCTTGAGTAAATGAAAATGTTCATACCTGGCTCGTGTGATATCGGATTTTTGTGTTCAAACATGCGAAACGAAGCTAACAACGCTAGCTATGATATGGAATTAAAAAATCAAGATTTTGAAACTCAGGTCGAGAGACATGACGAAATTAGCAAATTTGAGGAGTGAGTTGAGAAGAGCTAGTAGGTAAATGCAAATGTTCATACCTGGCTCGTGTGATATCGGATTTTTGTGTTCAAACATGCGAAACGAAGCTAACATCGCTAGCTATGATATGAAATTAAAAAGTCAAGATTTTGAAACTCAGGTCGAGAGACATGACGAAATTAGCAAATTTGAGGAGTGAGTTGAGAGGAGCCCTTGAGTAAATGAAAATGTTCATACCTGGCTCGTGTAATATCGGATTTTTGTGTTCAAACATGCGATTCGAAGCTAACAACGCTAGCTATGATATGGAATTAAAAAATCAAGATTTTGAAACTCAGGTCGAGAGACATGACGAAATTACCAAATTTGAGGAGTGAGTTGAGAAGAGCTAGTAGGTAAATGAAAATGTTCATACCTAGCTCGTGTGATATCGGATTTTTGTTTTCAAACATGCGAAACGAAGCTAACAATGCTAGATACGATATGGAATTAAAAAATCAAGATTTTGAAACTCAGGTCGAGAGACATGACGAAATTACCAAATTTGAGGAGTGAGTTGAGGGGAGCCCTTGAGTAAATGAAAATGTTCATACCTGGCTCGTGTGATATCGGATTTTTGTGTTCAAACATGCGATTCGAAGCTAACAACGCTAGCTATGATATGGAATTAAAAAATCAAGATTTTGAAACTCAGGTCGAGAGACATGACGAAATTAGCAAATTTGAGGAGTGAGTTGAGGGGAGCCCTTGAGTAAATGAAAATGTTCATACCTGGCTCGTGTGATATCGGATTTTTGTGTTCAAACATGCGATTCGAAGCTAACAACGCTAGCTATGATATGGAATTAAAAAATCAAGATTTTGAAACTCAGGTCGAGAGACATGACGAAATTAGCAAATTTGAGGAGTGAGTTGAGAAGAGCTAGTAGGTAAATTAAAATGTTCATACTTGGCTCGTGTGATATCGGATTTTTGTGTTCAAACATGCGAAACGAAGCTAACATCGCTAGCTATGATATGAAATTAAAAAGTCAAGATTTTGAAACTCAGGTCGAGAGACATGACGAAATTAGCAAATTTGAGGAGTGAGTTGAGAGGAGCCCTTGAGTAAATGAAAATGTTCATACCTGGCTCGTGTGATATCGGATTTTTGTGTTCAAACATGCGATTCGAAGCTAACAACGCTAGCTATGATATGGAATTAAAAAATCAAGATTTTGAAACTCAGGTCGAGAGACATGACGAAATTACCAAATTTGAGGAGTGAGTTGAGAAGACCTAGTAGGTAAATGAAAATGTTCATACCTAGCCCGTGTGATATCGAATTTTTGTGTTCAAACATGCGAAACGAAGCTAACAATGCTAGATACGATATGGAATTAAAAAATCAAGATTTTGAAACTCAGGTCGAGAGACATGACGAAATTACCAAATTTGAGGAGTGAGTGGAGAAGAGCTAGTAGGTAAATTAAAATGTTCATACTTGGGTCGTGTGATATCAGATTTTTGCGTTTAAACATGCGATTCGAAGCTAACAACGCTAGCTATGTTATGGAATTAAAAAATCAAGATTTTGAATCTCAGGTCGAGAGACATGACGAAATTACCAAATTTGAGTAGTGAGTTGAGAGGAGCCCTTGAGTAAATGAAAATGTTCATACCTGGCTCGTGTGATATCGGATTTTTGTGTTCAAACATGCGATTCGAAGCTAACAATGCTAGCTATGATATGGAATTAAAAAATCAAGATTTTGAAACTCAGGTCGAGAGACATGACGAAATTAGCAAATTTGAGGAGTGAGTTGAGGGGAGCCCTTGAGTAAATGAAAATGTTCATACCTGGCTCGTGTGATATCGGATTTTTGTGTTCAAACATGCGATTCGAAGCTAACAACGCTAGCTATGATATGGAATTAAAAAATCAAGATTTTGAAACTCAGGTCGAGAGACATGACGAAATTAGCAAATTTGAGTAGTGAGTTGAGAAGAGCTAGTAGGTAAATGAAAATGTTCATACCTGGCTCGTGTGATATCGGATTTTTGTGTTCAAACATGCGAAACGAAGCTAACATCGCTAGCTATGATATGAAATTAAAAAGTCAAGATTTTGAAACTCAGGTCGAGAGACATGACGAAATTAGCAAATTTGAGGAGTGAGTTGAGAGGAGCCCTTGAGTAAATGAAAATGTTCATACCTGGCTCGTGTGATATCGGATTTTTGTGTTCAAACATGCGATTCGAAGCTAACAACGCTAGCTATGATATGGAATTAAAAAATCAAGATTTTGAAACTCAGGTCGAGAGACATGACGAAATTACCAAATTTGAGGAGTGAGTTGAGAAGACCTAGTAGGTAAATGAAAATGTTCATACCTAGCTCGTGTGATATCGGATTTTTGTGTTCAAACATGCGAAACGAAGCTAACAACGCTAGCTATGATATGAAATTAAAAGATGAAGATTTTGAAACTCAGGTCGAGAGACAAGACGAAATTACCAAATTTCAGTAGTGAGTTGAGAGGAGCCCTTGAGTAAATGAAAATGTTCATACCTGGCTCGTGTGATATCGGATTTTTGTGTTCAAACATGCGATTCGAAGCTAACAACGCTAGCTATGATATGGAATTAAAAAATCAAGATTTTGAAACTCAGGTCGAGAGACATGACGAAATTACCAAATTTGAGGAGTGAGTTGAGAAGAGCTAGTAGGTAAATGAAAATGTTCATACCTAGCTCGTGTGATATCGGATTTTTGTTTTCAAACATGCGAAACGAAGCTAACAATGCTAGATACGATATGGAATTAAAAAATCTAGATTTTGAAACTCAGGTCGAGAGACATGACGAAATTACCAAATTTGAGGAGTGAGTTGAGGGGAGCCCTTGAGTAAATGAAAATGTTCATACCTGGCTCGTGTGATATCGGATTTTTGCGTTCAAACATGCGATTCGAAGCTAACAACGCTAGCTATGTTATGGAATTAAAAAATCAAGATTTTGAATCTCAGGTCGAGAGACATGACGAAATTACCAAATTTGAGTAGTGAGTTGAGAGGAGCCCTTGAGTAAATAAAAATGTTCATACCTGGCTCGTGTGATATCGGATTTTTGTGTTCAAACATGCGATTCGAAGCTAACAACGCTAGCTATGATATGGAATTAAAAAATCAAGATTTTGAAACTCAGGTCGAGAGACATGATGAAATTAGCAAATTTGAGGAGTGAGTTGAGGGGAGCCCTTGAGTAAATGAAAATGTTCATACCTGGCTCGTGTGATATCGGATTTTTGTGTTCAAACATGCGATTCGAAGCTAACAACGCTAGCTATGATATGGAATTAAAAAATCAAGATTTTGAAACTCAGGTCGAGAGACATGACGAAATTAGCAAATTTGAGGAGTGAGTTGAGAAGAGCTAGTAGGTAAATTAAAATGTTCATACCTGGCTCGTGTGATATCGGATTTTTGTGTTCAAACATGCGAAACGAAGCTAACAACGCTAGCTATGATAAGAAATTAAAAGATCAAGATTTTGAAACTCAGGTCGAGAGACATGACGAAATTACCAAATTTGAATAGTGAGTTGAGAGGAGCCCTTGAGTAAATGAAAATGTTCATACCTGGCTCGTGTGATATCGGATTTTTGTGTTCAAACATGCGAAACGAAGCTAACAACGCTAGCTATGATATGGAATTAAAAAATCAAGATTTTGAAACTCAGGTCGAGAGACATGACGAAATTACCAAATTTGAGTAGTGAGTTGAGGGGAGCCCTTGAGTAAATGAAAATGTTCATACCTGGCTCGTGTGATATCGGATTTTTGTGTTCAAACATGCGATTCGAAGCTAACAACGCTAGCTATGATATGGAATTAGAAAATCAAGATTTTGAAACTCAGGTCGAGAGACATGACGAAATTACCAAATTTGAGGAGTGAGTTGAGAAGACCTAGTAGGTAAATGAAAATGTTCATACCTAGCTCGTGTGATATCGGATTTTTGTGTTCAAACATGCGAAACGAAGCTAACAACGCTAGCTATGATATGAAATTAAAAGATGAAGATTTTGAAACTCAGGTCGAGAGACATGACGAAATTACCAAATTTCAGTAGTGAGTTGAGAGGAGCCCTTGAGTAAATGAAAATGTTCATACCTGGCTCGTGTGATATCGGATTTTTGTGTTCAAACATGCGATTCGAAGCTAACAACGCTAGCTATGATATGGAATTAAAAAATCAAGATTTTGAAACTCAGGTCGAGAGACATGACGAAATTAGCAAATTTGAGGAGTGAGTTGAGAAGAGCTAGTAGGTAAATTAAAATGTTCATACCTGGCTCGTGTGATATCGGATTTTTGTGTTCAAACATGCGAAACGAAGCTAACATCGCTAGCTATGATATGAAATTAAAAAGTCAAGATTTTGAAACTCAGGTCGAGAGACATGACGAAATTAGCAAATTTGAGGAGTGAGTTGAGAGGAGCCCTTGAGTAAATGAAAATGTTCATACCTGGCTCGTGTGATATCGGATTTTTGTGTTCAAACATGCGATTCGAAGCTAACAACGCTAGCTATGATATGGAATTAAAAAATCAAGATTTTGAAACTCAGGTCGAGAGACATGACGAAATTACCAAATTTGAGGAGTGAGTTGAGAAGACCTAGTAGGTAAATGAAAATGTTCATACCTAGCTCGTGTGATATCGGATTTTTGTGTTCAAACATGCGAAACGAAGCTAACAACGCTAGCTATGATATGAAATTAAAAGATGAAGATTTTGAAACTCAGGTCGAGAGACAAGACGAAATTACCAAATTTCAGTAGTGAGTTGAGAGGAGCCCTTGAGTAAATGAAAATGTTCATACCTGGCTCGTGTGATATCGGATTTTTGTGTTCAAACATGCGATTCGAAGCTAACAACGCTAGCTATGATATGGAATTAAAAAATCAAGATTTTGAAACTCAGGTCGAGAGACATGACGAAATTACCAAATTTGAGGAGTGAGTTGAGAAGAGCTAGTAGGTAAATGAAAATGTTCATACCTAGCTCGTGTGATATCGGATTTTTGTTTTCAAACATGCGAAACGAAGCTAACAATGCTAGATACGATATGGAATTAAAAAATCTAGATTTTGAAACTCAGGTCGAGAGACATGACGAAATTACCAAATTTGAGGAGTGAGTTGAGGGGAGCCCTTGAGTAAATGAAAATGTTCATACCTGGCTCGTGTGATATCGGATTTTTGCGTTCAAACATGCGATTCGAAGCTAACAACGCTAGCTATGTTATGGAATTAAAAAATCAAGATTTTGAATCTCAGGTCGAGAGACATGACGAAATTACCAAATTTGAGTAGTGAGTTGAGAGGAGCCCTTGAGTAAATAAAAATGTTCATACCTGGCTCGTGTGATATCGGATTTTTGTGTTCAAACATGCGATTCGAAGCTAACAACGCTAGCTATGATATGGAATTAAAAAATCAAGATTTTGAAACTCAGGTCGAGAGACATGATGAAATTAGCAAATTTGAGGAGTGAGTTGAGGGGAGCCCTTGAGTAAATGAAAATGTTCATACCTGGCTCGTGTGATATCGGATTTTTGTGTTCAAACATGCGATTCGAAGCTAACAACGCTAGCTATGATATGGAATTAAAAAATCAAGATTTTGAAACTCAGGTCGAGAGACATGACGAAATTAGCAAATTTGAGGAGTGAGTTGAGAAGAGCTAGTAGGTAAATTAAAATGTTCATACCTGGCTCGTGTGATATCGGATTTTTGTGTTCAAACATGCGAAACGAAGCTAACAACGCTAGCTATGATAAGAAATTAAAAGATCAAGATTTTGAAACTCAGGTCGAGAGACATGACGAAATTACCAAATTTGAATAGTGAGTTGAGAGGAGCCCTTGAGTAAATGAAAATGTTCATACCTGGCTCGTGTGATATCGGATTTTTGTGTTCAAACATGCGAAACGAAGCTAACAACGCTAGCTATGATATGGAATTAAAAAATCAAGATTTTGAAACTCAGGTCGAGAGACATGACGAAATTACCAAATTTGAGTAGTGAGTTGAGGGGAGCCCTTGAGTAAATGAAAATGTTCATACCTGGCTCGTGTGATATCGGATTTTTGTGTTCAAACATGCGATTCGAAGCTAACAACGCTAGCTATGATATGGAATTAAAAAATCAAGATTTTGAAACTCAGGTCGAGAGACATGACGAAATTACCAAATTTGAGGAGTGAGTTGAGAAGACCTAGTAGGTAAATGAAAATGTTCATACCTAGCTCGTGTGATATCGGATTTTTGTGTTCAAACATGCGAAACGAAGCTAACAACGCTAGCTATGATATGAAATTAAAAGATGAAGATTTTGAAACTCAGGTCGAGAGACATGACGAAATTACCAAATTTCAGTAGTGAGTTGAGAGGAGCCCTTGAGTAAATGAAAATGTTCATACCTGGCTCGTGTGATATCGGATTTTTGTGTTCAAACATGCGATTCGAAGCTAACAACGCTAGCTATGATATGGAATTAAAAAATCAAGATTTTGAAACTCAGGTCGAGAGACATGACGAAATTAGCAAATTTGAGGAGTGAGTTGAGAAGAGCTAGTAGGTAAATTAAAATGTTCATACCTGGCTCGTGTGATATCGGATTTTTGTGTTCAAACATGCGAAACGAAGCTAACAACGCTAGCTATGATAAGAAATTAAAAGATCAAGATTTTGAAACTCAGGTCGAGAGACATGACGAAATTACCAAATTTGAATAGTGAGTTGAGAGGAGCCCTTGAGTAAATGAAAATGTTCATACCTGGCTCGTGTGATATCGGATTTTTGTGTTCAAACATGCGAAACGAAGCTAACAACGCTAGCTATGATATGGAATTAAAAAATCAAGATTTTGAAACTCAGGTCGAGAGACATGACGAAATTACCAAATTTGAGTAGTGAGTTGAGGGGAGCCCTTGAGTAAATGAAAATGTTCCTACCTGGCTCGTGTGATATCAGATTTTTGTGTTCAAACATGCGATTCGAAGCTAACAACGCTAGCTATGATATGGAATTAAAAAATCAAGATTTTGAAACTCAGGTCGAGAGACATGACGAAATTAGCAAATTTGAGGAGTGAGTTGAGAAGAGCTAGTAGGTAAATTAAAATGTTCATACCTGGCTCGTGTGATATCGGATTTTTGTGTTCAAACATGCGAATCGAAGCTAACAACGCTAGCTATGATATAGAATTAAAAAATTAAGATTTTGAAACTCAGGTCGAGAGACATGACGAAATTAGCAAATTTGAGGAGTGAGTTGAGAAGAGCTAGTAGGTAAATTAAAATGTTCATACCTGGCTCGTGTGATATCGGATTTTTGTGTTCAAACATTGGAAACGAAGCTAACATCGCTAGCTATGATATGAAATTTAAAAGTCAAGATTTTGAACTCAGGTCGAGAGACATGACGAAATTAGCAAATTTCAGTAGTGAGTTGAGAGGAGCCCTTGAGTAAATGAAAATGTTCATACCTGGCTCGTGTGATATCGGATTTTTGTGTTCAAACATGCGATTCGAAGCTAACAACGCTAGCTATGATATGGAATTAAAAAATCAAGATTTTGAAACTCAGGTCGAGAGACATGACGAAATTAGCAAATTTGAGGAGTGAGTTGAGAAGAGCTAGTAGGTAAATGAAAATGTTCATACCTGGCTCGTGTGATATCGGATTTTTGTGTTCAAACATGCGAAACGAAGCTAACATCGCTAGCTATGATATGAAATTAAAAAGTCAAGATTTTGAAACTCAGGTCGAGAGACATGACGAAATTAGCAAATTTGAGGAGTGAGTTGAGGGGAGCCCTTGAGTAAATGAAAATGTTCATACCTGGCTCGTGTGATATCGGATTTTTGTGTTCAAACATGCGATTCGAAGCTAACAACGCTAGCTATGATATGGAATTAAAAAATCAAGATTTTGAAACTCAGGTCGAGAGACATGACGAAATTAGCAAATTGGAGGAGTGAGTTGAGAAGAGCTAGTAGGTAAATTAAAATGTTCATACCTGGCTCGTGTGATATCGGATTTTTGTGTTCAAACATGCGAAACGAAGCTAACATCGCTAGCTATGATATGAAATTAAAAAGTCAAGATTTTGAAACTCAGGTCGAGAGACATGACGAAATTAGCAAATTTGAGGAGTGAGTTGAGAGGAGCCCTTGAGTAAATGAAAATGTTCATACCTGGCTCGTGTGAAATCGGATTTCTGTGTTCAAACATGCGATTCGAAGCTAACAACGCTAGCTATGATATGGAATTAAAAAATCAAGATTTTGAAACTCAGGTCGAGAGACATGACGAAATTACCAAATTTGAGGAGTGAGTTGAGAAGACCTAGTAGGTAAATGAAAATGTTCATACCTAGCTCGTGTGATATCGGATTTTTGTGTTCAAACATGCGAAACGAAGCTAACAACGCTAGCTATGATATGAAATTAAAAGATGAAGATTTTGAAACTCAGGTCGAGAGACATGACGAAATTAGCAAATTTCAGTAGTGAGTTGAGAGGAGCCCTTGAGTAAATGAAAATGTTCATACCTGGCTCGTGTGATATCGGATTTTTGTGTTCAAACATGCGATTCGAAGCTAACAACGCTAGCTATGATATGGAATTAAAAAATCAAGATTTTGAAACTCAGGTCGAGAGACATGACGAAATTACCAAATTTGAGGAGTGAGTTGAGAAGAGCTAGTAGGTAAATGAAAATGTTCATACCTAGCTCGTGTGATATCGGATTTTTGTTTTCAAACATGCGAAACGAAGCTAACAATGCTAGATACGATATGGAATTAAAAAATCAAGATTTTGAAACTCAGGTCGAGAGACATGACGAAATTACCAAATTTGAGGAGTGAGTTGAGGGGAGCCCTTGAGTAAATGAAAATGTTCATACCTGGCTCGTGTGATATCGGATTTTTGTGTTCAAACATGCGAATCGAAGCTAACAACGCTAGCTATGATATGGAATTAAAAAATCAAGATTTTGAAACTCAGGTCGAGAGACATGACGAAATTAGCAAATTTGAGGAGTGAGTTGAGGGGAGCCCTTGAGTAAATGAAAATGTTCATACCTGGCTCGTGTGATATCGGATTTTTGTGTTCAAACATGCGATTCGAAGCTAACAACGCTAGCTATGATATGGAATTAAAAAATCAAGATTTTGAAACTCAGGTCGAGAGACATGACGAAATTAGCAAATTTGAGGAGTGAGTTGAGAAGAGCTAGTAGGTAAATTAAAATGTTCATACCTAGCTCGTGTGATATCGGATTTTTGTGTTCAAACATGCGAAACGAAGCTAACAACGCTAGCTATGATATGAAATTAAAAGATCAAGATTTTGAAACTCAGGTCGAGAGACATGACGAAATTACCAAATTTGAATAGTGAGTTGAGAGGAGCCCTTGAGTAAATGAAAATGTTCATACCTGGCTCGTGTGATATCGGATTTTTGTGTTCAAACATGCGAAACGAAGCTAACAACGCTAGCTATGATATGAAATTAAAAGATCAAGATTTTGAAACTCAGGTCGAGAGACATGACGAAATTACCAAATTTGAGTAGTGAGTTGAGGGGAGCCCTTGAGTAAATGAAAATGTTCCTACCTGGCTCGTGTGATATCAGATTTTTGTGTTCAAACATGCGATTCGAAGCTAACAACGCTAGCTATGATATGGAATTAAAAAATCAAGATTTTGAAACTCAGGTCGAGAGACATGACGAAATTAGCAAATTTGAGGAGTGAGTTGAGAAGAGCTAGTAGGTAAATTAAAATGTTCATACCTGGCTCGTGTGATATCGGATTTTTGTGTTCAAACATGCGAATCGAAGCTAACAACGCTAGCTATGATATAGAATTAAAAAATTAAGATTTTGAAACTCAGGTCGAGAGACATGACGAAATTAGCAAATTTGAGGAGTGAGTTGAGAAGAGCTAGTAGGTAAATTAAAATGTTCATACCTAGCTCGTGTGATATCGGATTTTTGTGTTCAAACATGCGAAACGAAGCTAACAACGCTAGCTATGATATGAAATTAAAAGATGAAGATTTTGAAACTCAGGTCGAGAGACATGACGAAATTACCAAATTTCAGTAGTGAGTTGAGAGGAGCCCTTGAGTAAATGAAAATGTTCATACCTGGCTCGTGTGATATCGGATTTTTGTGTTCAAACATGCGATTCGAAGCTAACAACGCTAGCTATGATATGGAATTAAAAGATCAAGATTTTGAAACTCAGGTCGAGAGACATGACGAAATTACCAAATTTGAATAGTGAGTTGAGAGGAGCCCTTGAGTAAATGAAAATGTTCATACCTGGCTCGTGTGATATCGGATTTTTGTGTTCAAACATGCGAAACGAAGCTAACAACGCTAGCTATGATATGAAATTAAAAGATCAAGATTTTGAAACTCAGGTCGAGAGACATGACGAAATTACCAAATTTGAGTAGTGAGTTGAGGGGAGCCCTTGAGTAAATGAAAATGTTCCTACCTGGCTCGTGTGATATCAGATTTTTGTGTTCAAACATGCGATTCGAAGCTAAGAACGCTAGCTATGATATGGAATTAAAAAATCAAGATTTTGAAACTCAGGTCGAGAGACATGACGAAATTAGCAAATTTGAGGAGTGAGTTGAGAAGAGCTAGTAGGTAAATTAAAATGTTCATACCTGGCTCGTGTGATATCGGATTTTTGTGTTCAAACATGCGAAACGAAGCTAACATCGCTAGCTATGATATGGAATTAAAAAATCAAGATTTTGAAACTCAGGTCGAGAGACATGATGAAAGTAGCAAATTTGAGGAGTGAGTAGAGGGGAGCCCTTGAGTAAATGAAAATGTTCATACCTGGCTCGTGTGATATCGGATTTTTGTGTTCAAACATGCGATTCGAAGCTAACAACGCTAGCTATGATATGGAATTAAAAAATCAAGATTTTGAAACTCAGGTCGAGAGACATGACGAAATTAGCAAATTTGAGGAGTGAGTTGAGAAGCGCTAGTAGGTAAATCAAAATGTTCATACCTGGCTCGTGTGATATCGGATTTTTGTGTTCAAACATGCGAAACGAAGCTAACATCGCTAGCTATGATATGAAATTAAAAAGTCAAGATTTTGAAACTCAGGTCGAGAGACATGACGAAATTAGCAAATTTCAGTAGTGAGTTGAGAGGAGCCCTTGAGTAAATGAAAATGTTCATACCTGGCTCGTGTGATATCGGATTTTTGTGTTCAAACATGCGATTCGAAGCTAACAACGCTAGCTATGATATGGAATTAAAAAATCAAGATTTTGAAACTCAGGTCGAGAGACATGACGAAATTAGCAAATTTGAGGAGTGAGTTGAGAAGAGCTAGTAGGTAAATGAAAATGTTCATACCTGGCTCGTGTGATATCGGATTTTTGTGTTCAAACATGCGAATCGAAGCTAACAATGCTAGCTATGATATGGAATTAAAAAATCAAGATTTTGAAACTCAGGTTGAGAGACATGAGGAAATTAGCAAATTTGAGGAGTGAGTTGAGGGGAGCCCTTGAGTAAATGAAAATGTTCATACCTGGCTCGTGTGATATCGGATTTTTGTGTTCAAACATGCGATTCGAAGCTAAGAACGCTAGCTATGATATGGAATTAAAAAATCAAGATTTTGAAACTCAGGTCGAGAGACATGACGAAATTAGCAAATTTGAGGAGTGAGTTGAGAAGAGCTAGTAGGTAAATCAAAATGTTCATACCTGGCTCGTGTGATATCGGATTTTTGTGTTCAAACATGCGAAACGAAGCTAACATCGCTAGCTATGATATGAAATTAAAAAGTCAAGATTTTGAAACTCAGGTCGAGAGACATGACGAAATTAGCAAATTTGAGGAGTGAGTTGAGAGGAGCCCTTGAGTAAATGAAAATGTTCATACCTGGCTCGTGTGATATCGGATTTTTGTGTTCAAACATGCGATTCGAAGCTAACAACGCTAGCTATGATATGGAATTAAAAAATCAAGATTTTGAAACTAAGGTCGAGAGACATGACGAAATTACCAAATTTGAGGAGTGAGTTGAGAAGACCTAGTAGGTAAATGAAAATGTTCATACCTAGCTCGTGTGATATCGGATTTTTGTGTTCAAACATGCGAAACGAAGCTAACAACGCTAGCTATGATATGAAATTAAAAGATGAAGATTTTGAAACTCAGGTCGAGAGACATGACGAAATTACCAAATTTCAGTAGTGAGTTGAGAGGAGCCCTTGAGTAAATGAAAATGTTCATACCTGGCTCGTGTGATATCGGATTTTTGTGTTCAAACATGCGATTCGAAGCTAACAACGCTAGCTATGATATGGAATTAAAAGATCAAGATTTTGAAACTCAGGTCGAGAGACATGACGAAATTACCAAATTTGAATAGTGCGTTGAGAGGAGCCCTTGAGTAAATGAAAATGTTCATACCTGGCTCGTGTGATATCGGATTTTTGTGTTCAAACATGCGAAACGAAGCTAACAACGCTAGCTATGATATGAAATTAAAAGATCAAGATTTTGAAACTCAGGTCGAGAGACATGACGAAATTACCAAATTTGAGTAGTGAGTTGAGGGGAGCCCTTGAGTAAATGAAAATGTTCCTACCTGGCTCGTGTGATATCAGATTTTTGTGTTCAAACATGCGATTCGAAGCTAACAACGCTAGCTATGATATGGAATTAAAAAATCAAGATTTTGAAACTCAGGTCGAGAGACATGACGAAATTAGCAAATTTGAGGAGTGAGTTGAGAAGAGCTAGTAGGTAAATTAAAATGTTCATACCTGGCTCGTGTGATATCGGATTTTTGTGTTCAAACATGCGAAACGAAGCTAACATCGCTAGCTATGATATGAAATTAAAAAGTCAAGATTTTGAAACTCAGGTCGAGAGACATGACGAAATTAGCAAATTTGAGGAGTGAGTTGAGAGGAGCCCTTGAGTAAATGAAAATGTTCATACCTGGCTCGTGTGAAATCGGATTTCTGTGTTCAAACATGCGATTCGAAGCTAACAACGCTAGCTATGATATGGAATTAAAAAATCAAGATTTTGAAACTCAGGTCGAGAGACATGACGAAATTAGCAAATTTGAGGAGTGAGTTGAGAAGAGCTAGTAGGTAAATGAAAATGTTCATACCTGGCTCGTGTGATATCGGATTTTTGTGTTCAAACATGCGAATCGAAGCTAACAATGCTAGCTATGATATGGAATTAAAAAATCAAGATTTTGAAACTCAGGTTGAGAGACATGAGGAAATTACCAAATTTGAGGAGTGAGTTGAGAAGAGCTAGTAGGTAAATTAAAATGTTCATACTTGGTCATACCTGGCTCGTGTGATATCGGATTTTTGTGTTCAAACATGCGATTCGAAGCTAACAACGCTAGCTATGATATGGAATTAAAAAATCAAGATTTTGAAACTCAGGTCGAGAGACATGACGAAATTAGCAAATTTGAGGAGTGAGTTGAGAAGAGCTAGTAGGTAAATTAAAATGTTCATACCTGGCTCGTGTGATATCGGATTTTTGTGTTCAAACATGCGAAACGAAGCTAACATCGCTAGCTATGATATGAAATTAAAAAGTCAAGATTTTGAAACTCAGGTCGAGAGACATGACGAAATTAGCAAATTTGAGGAGTGAGTTGAGAGGAGCCCTTGAGTAAATGAAAATGTTCATACCTGGCTCGTGTGAAATCGGATTTCTGTGTTCAAACATGCGATTCGAAGCTAACAACGCTAGCTATGATATGGAATTAAAAAATCAAGATTTTGAAACTCAGGTCGAGAGACATGACGAAATTAGCAAATTTGAGTAGTGAGTTGAGAAGAGCTAGTAGGTAAATGAAAATGTTCATACCTAGCTCGTGTGATATCGGATTTTTGTGTTCAAACATGCGAAACGAAGCTAACAATGCTAGATACGATATGGAATTAGAAAATCAAGATTTTGAAACTCAGGTCGAGAGACATGACGAAATTACCAAATTTGAGGAGTGAGTGGAGAAGAGCTAGTAGGTAAATTAAAATGTTCATACTTGGGTCGTGTGATATCAGATTTTTGCGTTCAAACATGCGATTCGAAGCTAACAACGCTAGCTATGTTATGGAATTAAAAAATCAAGATTTTGAATCTCAGGTCGAGAGACATGACGAAATTACCAAATTTGAGTAGTGAGTTGAGAGGAGCCCTTGAGTAAATGAAAATGTTCATACCTGGCTCGTGTGATATCGGATTTTTGTGTTCAAACATGCGAATCGAAGCTAACAATGCTAGCTATGATATGGAATTAAAAAATCAAGATTTTGAAACTCAGGTTGAGAGACATGAGGAAATTAGCAAATTTGAGGAGTGAGTTGAGGGGAGCCCTTGAGTAAATGAAAATGTTCATACCTGGCTCGTGTGATATCGGATTTTTGTGTTCAAACATGCGATTCGAAGCTAAGAACGCTAGCTATGATATGGAATTAAAAAATCAAGATTTTGAAACTCAGGTCGAGAGACATGACGAAATTAGCAAATTTGAGGAGTGAGTTGAGAAGAGCTAGTAGGTAAATGAAAATGTTCATACCTGGCTCGTGTGATATCGGATTTTTGTGTTCAAACATGCGAAACGAAGCTAACATCGCTAGCTATGATATGGAATTAAAAAGTCAAGATTTTGAAACTCAGGTCGAGAGACATGACGACATTAGCAAATTTGAGGAGTGAGTTGAGAGGAGCCCTTGAGTAAATGAAAATGTTCATACCTGGCTCGTGTGATATCGGATTTTTGTGTTCAAACATGCGATTCGAAGCTAACAACGCTAGCTATGATATGGAATTAAAAAATCAAGATTTTGAAACTCAGGTTGAGAGACATGAGGAAATTAGCAAATTTGAGTAGTGAGTTGAGAGGAGCCCTTGAGTAAATGAAAATGTTCATACGTGGCTCGTGTGATATCGGATTTTTGTGTTCAAACATGCGAATCGAAGCTAACAACGCTAGCTATGAGATAGAATTAAAAAATCAAGATTTTGAAACTCAGGTCGAGAGACATGAGGAAATTAGCAAATTTGAGGAGTGAGTTGAGGGGAGCCCTTGAGTAAATGAAAATGTTCATACCTGGCTCGTGTGATATCGGATTTTTGTGTTCAAACATGCGATTCGAAGCTAACAACGCTAGCTATGATATGGAATTAAAAAATCAAGATTTTGAAACTCAGGTCGAGAGACATGACGAAATTAGCAAATTTGAGGAGTGAGTTGAGAAGAGCTAGTAGGTAAATGAAAATGTTCATACCTGGCTCGTGTGATATCGGACTTTTGTGTTCAAACATGCGAAACGAAGCTAACATCGCTAGCTATGATATGAAATTAAAAAGTCAAGATTTTGAAACTCAGGTCGAGAGACATGACGAAATTAGCAAATTTGAGGAGTGAGTTGAGAGGAGCCCTTGAGTAAATGAAAATGTTCATACCTGGCTCGTGTGATATCGGATTTTTGTGTTCAAACATGCGATTCGAAGCTAACAACGCTAGCTATGATATGGAATTAAAAAATCAAGATTTTGAAACTCAGGTCGAGAGACATGACGAAATTACCAAATTTGAGGAGTGAGTTGAGAAGACCTAGCAGGTAAATGAAAATGTTCATACCTAGCTCGTGTGATATCGGATTTTTGTGTTCAAACATGCGAAACGAAGCTAACAACGCTAGCTATGATATGAAATTAAAAGATGAAGATTTTGAAACTCAGGTCGAGAGACATGACGAAATTACCAAATTTCAGTAGTGAGTTGAGAGGAGCCCTTGAGTAAATGAAAATGGTCATACCTGGCTCGTGTGATATCGGATTTTTGTGTTCAAACATGCGATTCGAAGCTAACAACGCTAGCTATGATATGGAATTAAAAAATCAAGATTTTGAAACTCAGGTCGAGAGACATGACGAAATTACCAAATTTGAGGAGTGAGTTGAGAAGAGCTAGTAGGTAAATGAAAATGTTCATACCTAGCTCGTGTGATATCGGATTTTTGTTTTCAAACATGCGAAACGAAGCTAACAATGCTAGATACGATATGGAATTAAAAAATCAAGATTTTGAAACTCAGGTCGAGAGACATGACGAAATTACCAAATTTGAGTAGTGAGTTGAGAGGAGCCCTTGAGTAAATGAAAATGTTCATACCTGGCTCGTGTGATATTGGATTTTTGTGTTCAAACATGCGAATCGAAGCTAACAATGCTAGCTATGATATGGAATTAAAAAATCAAGATTTTGAAACTCAGGTTGAGAGACATGAGGAAATTAGCAAATTTGAGGAGTGAGTTGAGGGGAGCCCTTGAGTAAATGAAAATGTTCATACCTGGCTCGTGTGATATCGGATTTTTGTGTTCAAACATGCGATTCGAAGCTAACAACGCTAGCTATGATATGGAATTAAAAAATCAAGATTTTGAAACTCAGGTCGAGAGACATGACGAAATTAGCAAATTTGAGGAGTGAGTTGAGAAGAGCTAGTAGGTAAATGAAAATGTTCATACCTGGCTCGTGCGATATCGGATTTTTGTGTTCAAACATGCGAAACGAAGCTAACATCGCTAGCTATGATATGAAATTAAAAAGTCAAGATTTTGAAACTCAGGTCGAGAGACATGACGAAATTACCAAATTTGAGGAGTGAGTTGAGGGGAGCCCTTGAGTAAATGAAAATGTTCATACCTGGCTCGTGTGATATCGGATTTTTGTGTTCAAACATGCGATTCGAAGCTAACAACGCTAGCTATGATATGGAATTAAAAAATCAAGATTTTGAAACTCAGGTCGAGAGACATGACGAAATTAGCAAATTTGAGGAGTGAGTTGAGAAGAGCTAGTAGGTAAATGAAAATGTTCATACCTGGCTCGTGTGATATCGGACTTTTGTGTTCAAACATGCGAAACGAAGCTAACATCGCTAGCTATGATATGAAATTAAAAAGTCAAGATTTTGAAACTCAGGTCGAGAGACATGACGAAATTAGCAAATTTGAGGAGTGAGTTGAGAGGAGCCCTTGAGTAAATGAAAATGTTCATACCTGGCTCGTGTGATATCGGATTTTTGTGTTCAAACATGCGATTCGAAGCTAACAACGCTAGCTATGATATGGAATTAAAAAATCAAGATTTTGAAACTCAGGTCGAGAGACATGACGAAATTACCAAATTTGAGGAGTGAGTTGAGAAGAGCTAGTAGGTAAATGAAAATGTTCATACCTAGCTCGTGTGATATTGGATTTTTGTGTTCAAACATGCGAAACGAAGCTAACAATGCTAGATACGATATGGAATTAGAAAATCAAGATTTTGAAACTCAGGTCGAGAGACATGACGAAATTACCAAATTTGAGGAGTGAGTGGAGAAGAGCTAGTAGGTAAATTAAAATGTTCATACTTGGGTCGTGTGATATCAGATTTTTGCGTTCAAACATGCGATTCGAAGCTAACAACGCTAGCTATGTTATGGAATTAAAAAATCAAGATTTTGAATCTCAGGTCGAGAGACATGACGAAATTACCAAATTTGAGTAGTGAGTTGAGAGGAGCCCTTGAGTAAATGAAAATGTTCATACCTGGCTCGTGTGATATCGGATTTTTGTGTTCAAACATGCGAATCGAAGCTAACAATGCTAGCTATGATATGGAATTAAAAAATCAAGATTTTGAAACTCAGGTCGAGAGACATGAGGAAATTAGCAAATTTGAGGAGTGAGTTGAGGGGAGCCCTTGAGTAAATGAAAATGTTCATACCTGGCTCGTGTGATATCGGATTTTTGTGTTCAAACATGCGAAACGAAGCTAACATCGCTAGCTATGATATGGAATTAAAAAGTCAAGATTTTGAAACTCAGCTCGAGAGACATGACGAAATTACCAAATTTGAGGAGTGAGTTGAGAGGAGCCCTTGAGTAAATGAAAATGTTCATACCTGGCTCGTGTGATATCGGATTTTTGTGTTCAAACATGCGATTCGAAGCTAACAACGCTAGCTATGATATGGAATTAAAAAATCAAGATTTTGAAACTCAGGTCGAGAGACATGACGAAATTACCAAATTTGAGGAGTGAGTTGAGAAGAGCTAGTAGGTAAATGAAAATGTTCATACCTAGCTCGTGTGATATCGGATTTTTGTGTTCAAACATGCGAAACGAAGCTAACAACGCTAGCTATGATATGAAATTAAAAGATGAAGATTTTGAAACTCAGGTCGAGAGACATGACGAAATTACCAAATTTCAGTAGTGAGTTGAGAGGAGCCCTTGAGTAAATGAAAATGTTCATACCTGGATCGTGTGATATCGGATTTTTGTGTTCAAATATGCGAATCGAAGCTAACAACGCTAGCTATGAGATAGAATTAAAAAATCAAGATTTTGAAACTCAGGTCGAGAGACATGAGGAAATTAGTAAATTTGAGGAGTGAGTTGAGGGGAGCCCTTGAGTAAATGAAAATGTTCATACCTGGCTCGTGTGATATCGGATTTTTGTGTTCAAACATGCGATTCGAAGCTAACAATGCTAGCTATGATATGGAATTAAAAAATCAAGATTTTGAAACTCAGGTTGAGAGACATGACGAAATTAGCAAATTTGAGGAGTGAGTTGAGGGGAGCCCTTGAGTAAATGAAAATGTTCATACCTGGCTCGTGTGATATCGGATTTTTGTGTTCAAACATGCGATTCGAAGCTAACAACGCTAGCTATGATATGGAATTAAAAAATCAAGATTTTGAAACTCAGGTCGAGAGACATGACGAAATTAGCAAATTTGAGGAGTGAGTTGAGAAGAGCTAGTAGGTAAATGAAAATGTTCATACCTGGCTCGTGTGATATCGGATTTTTGTATTCAAACATGCGAAACGAAGCTAACATCGCTAGCTATGATATAAAATTAAAAAGTCAAGATTTTGAAACTCAGGTCGAGAGACATGACGAAATTAGCAAATTTGAGGAGTGAGTTGAGAGGAGCCCTTGAGTAAATGAAAATGTTCATACCTGGCTCGTGTGATATCGGATTTTTGTGTTCAAACATGCGATTCGAAGCTAACAACGCTAGCTATGATATGGAATTAAAAAATCAAGATTTTGAAACTCAGGTCGAGAGACATGACGAAATTACCAAATTTGAGGAGTGAGTTGAGAAGACCTAGTAGGTAAATGAAAATGTTCATACCTAGCTCGTGTGATATCGGGTTTTTGTGTTCAAACATGCGAAACGAAGCTAACAACGCTAGCTATGATATGAAATTAAAAGATGAAGATTTTGAAACTCAGGTCGAGAGACATGACGAAATTACCAAATTTCAGTAGTGAGTTGAGAGGAGCCCTTGAGTAAATGAAAATGTTCATACCTGGCTCGTGTGATATCGGATTTTTGTGTTCAAACATGCGATTCGAAGCTAACAACGCTAGCTATGATATGGAATTAAAAAATCAAGATTTTGAAACTCAGGTCGAGAGATATGACGAAATTACCAAATTTGAGGAGTGAGTTGAGAAGAGCTAGTAGGTAAATGAAAATGTTCATACCTAGCTCGTGTGATATCGGATTTTTGTTTTCAAACATGCGAAACAAAGCTAACAATGCTAGATACGATATGGAATTAAAAAATCAAGATTTTGAAACTCAGGTCGAGAGACATGACGAAATTACCAAATTTGAGGAGTGAGTTGAGGGGAGCCCTTGAGTAAATGAAAATGTTCATACCTGGCTCGTGTGATATCGGATTTTTGTGTTCAAACATGCGAAACGAAGGTAACAATGCTAGATACGATATGGAATTAAAAAATCAAGATTTTGAAACTCAGGTCGAGAGACATGACGAAATTACCAAATTTGAGGAGTGAGTGGAGAAGAGCTAGTAGGTAAATTAAAATGTTCATACTTGGGTCGTGTGATATCAGATTTTTGCGTTTAAACATGCGATTCGAAGCTAACAACGCTAGCTATGTTATGGAATTAAAAAATCAAGATTTTGAATCTCAGGTCGAGAGACATGACGAAATTACCAAATTTGAGTAGTGAGTTGAGAGGAGCCCTTGAGTAAATGAAAATGTTCATACCTGGCTCGTGTGATATCGGATTTTTGTGTTCAAACATGCGATTCGAAGCTAACAATGCTAGCTATGATATGGAATTAAAAAATCAAGATTTTGAAACTCAGGTCGAGAGACATGAGGAAATTAGCAAATTTGAGGAGTGAGTTGAGGGGAGCCCTTGAGTAAATGAAAATGTTCATACCTGGCTCGTGTGATATCGGATTTTTGTGTTCAAACATGCGATTCGAAGCTAAGAACGCTAGCTATGATATGGAATTAAAAAATCAAGATTTTGAAACTCAGGTCGAGAGACATGACGAAATTAGCAAATTTGAGGAGTGAGTTGAGAAGAGCTAGTAGGTAAATGAAAATGTTCATACCTGGCTCGTGTGATATCGGATTTTTGTGTTCAAACATGCGAAACGAAGCTAACATCGCTAGCTATGATATGGAATTAAAAAGTCAAGATTTTGAAACTCAGGTCGAGAGACATGACGAAATTAGCAAATTTGAGGAGTGAGTTGAGAGGAGCCCTTGAGTAAATGAAAATGTTCATACCTGGCTCGTGTGATATCGGATTTTTGTGTTCAAACATGCGATTCGAAGCTAACAACGCTAGCTATGATATGGAATTAAAAAATCAAGATTTTGAAACTCAGGTCGAGAGACATGACGAAATTACCAAATTTGAGGAGTGAGTTGAGAAGACCTAGTAGGTAAATGAAAATGTTCATACCTAGCTCGTGTGATATCGGATTTTTGTGTTCAAACATGCGAAACGAAGCTAACAACGCTAGCTATGATATGAAATTAAAAGATGAAGATTTTGAAACTCGGGTCGAGAGACATGACGAAATTACCAAATTTCAGTAGTGAGTTGAGAGGAGCCCTTGAGTAAATGAAAATGTTCATACCTGGCTCGTGTGATATCGGATTTTTGTGTTCAAACATGCGAATCGAAGATAACAACGCTAGCTATGAGATAGAATTAAAAAATCAAGATTTTGAAACTCAGGTCGAGAGACATGAGGAAATTAGTAAATTTGAGGAGTGAGTTGAGGGGAGCCCTTGAGTAAATGAAAATGTTCATACCTGGCTCGTGTGATATCGGATTTTTGTGTTCAAACATGCGATTCGAAGCTAACAATGCTAGCTATGATATGGAATTAAAAAATCAAGATTTTGAATCTCAGGTCGAGAGACATGACGAAATTACCAAATTTGAGTAGTGAGTTGAGAGGAGCCCTTGAGTAAATGAAAATGTTCATACCTGGCTCGTGTGATATCGGATTTTTGTGTTCAAACATGCGAATCGAAGCTAACAATGCTAGCTATGATATGGAATTAAAAAATCAAGATTTTGAAACTCAGGTTGAGAGACATGAGGAAATTAGCAAATTTGAGGAGTGAGTTGAGGGGAGCCCTTGAGTAAATGAAAATGTTCATACCTGGCTCGTGTGATATCGGATTTTTGTGTTCAAACATGCGATTCGAAGCTAAGAACGCTAGCTATGATATGGAATTAAAAAATCAAGATTTTGAAACTCAGGTCGAGAGACATGAGGAAATTAGCAAATTTGAGGAGTGAGTTGAGAAGAGCTAGTAGGTAAATGAAAATGTTCATACCTGGCTCGTGTTATATCGGATTTTTGTGTTCAAACATGCGAAACGAAGCTAACATCGCTAGCTATGATATGGAATTAAAAAGTCAAGATTTTGAAACTCAGCTCGAGAGACATGACGAAATTACCAAATTTGAGGAGTGAGTTGAGAGGAGCCCTTGAGTAAATGAAAATGTTCATACCTGGCTCGTGTGATATCGGATTTTTGTGTTCAAACATGCGATTCGAAGCTAACAACGCTAGCTATGATATGGAATTAAAAAATCAAGATTTTGAAACTCAGGTCGAGAGACATGACGAAATTACCAAATTTGAGGAGTGAGTTGAGAAGAGCTAGTAGGTAAATGAAAATGTTCATACCTAGCTCGTGTGATATCGGATTTTTGTGTTCAAACATGCGAAACGAAGCTAACAACGCTAGCTATGATATGAAATTAAAAGATGAAGATTTTGAAACTCAGGTCGAGAGACATGACGAAATTACCAAATTTCAGTAGTGAGTTGAGAGGAGCCCTTGAGTAAATGAAAATGTTCATACCTGGCTCGTGTGATATCGGATTTTTGTGTTCAAATATGCGAATCGAAGCTAACAACGCTAGCTATGAGATAGAATTAAAAAATCAAGATTTTGAAACTCAGGTCGAGAGACATGAGGAAATTAGTAAATTTGAGGAGTGAGTTGAGGGGAGCCCTTGAGTAAATGAAAATGTTCATACCTGGCTCGTGTGATATCGGATTTTTGTGTTCAAACATGCGATTCGAAGCTAACAATGCTAGCTATGATATGGAATTAAAAAATCAAGATTTTGAAACTCAGGTTGAGAGACATGACGAAATTAGCAAATTTGAGGAGTGAGTTGAGGGGAGCCCTTGAGTAAATGAAAATGTTCATACCTGGCTCGTGTGATATCGGATTTTTGTGTTCAAACATGCGATTCGAAGCTAACAACGCTAGCTATGATATGGAATTAAAAAATCAAGATTTTGAAACTCAGGTCAAGAGACATGAAGAAATTAGCAAATTAGAGGAGGGAGTGGAGAAGAGCCCGTTCGGAAATGAAAATGTTCCTACCTGGCTCGTGTGATATCTGCTTTTTGTGTTCAAACATGCGAATCGAAGCAAACAAAGCTAGCTATGATATAGAATTAAAAAATCAAGATTTTGAAACTCAGGTCGAGAGACATGATGAAATTAGCAAATTTGAGGAGGGAGTGGAGAAGGGGCCGTGAGTAAATGAAACTGTTCATACCTGGCTCGTGTGATATCGGATTTTTGGGTTCAAACATGCGAACCGAAGCTAACAACGCTAGCTATGATATGAAATTAAAAGATCAAGATTTTGAAACTCAGGTCGAGAGACATGACGAAATTACCAAATTTGAGTAGTGAGTTGAGGGGAGCCCTTGAGTAAATGAAAATGTTCATACCTGGCTCGTGTGATATCGGATTTTTGTGTTCAAACATGCGATTCGAAGCTAACAATGCTAGCTATGATATGGAATTAAAAAATCAAGATTTTGAAACTCAGGTCGAGAGACATGACGAAATTACCAAATTTGAGGAGTGAGTTGAGAAGAGCTAGTAGGTAAATGAAAATGTTCATACCTAGCTCGTGTGATATCGGATTTTTGTGTTCAAACATGCGAACCGAAGCTAACAATGCTAGATACAATATGGAATTAAAAAATAAAGATTTTGAAACTCAGGTCGAGAGACATGACGAAATTACCAAATTTGAGGAGTGAGTGGAGAAGAGCTAGTAGGTAAATTAAAATGTTCATACTTGGGTCGTGTTACATCAGATTTTTGTGTTCAAACATGCGATTCGAAGCTAACAACGCTAGCTATGATATGGAATTAAAAAATCAAGATTTTGAATCTCAGGTCGAGAGACATGACGAAATTACCAAATTTGAGTAGTGAGTTGAGAGGAGCCCTTGAGTAAATGAAAATGTTCATACCTGGCTCGTGTGATATCGGATTTTTGTGTTCAAACATGCGATTCGAAGCTAACAACGCTAGCTATGAGATAGAATTAAAAAATCAAGATTTTGAAACTCAGGTCGAGAGACATGAGGAAATTAGTAAATTTGAGGAGTGAGTTGAGGGGAGCCCTTGAGTAAATGAAAATGTTCATACCTGGCTCGTGTGATATCGGATTTTTGTGTTCAAACATGCGATTCGAAGCTAAGAACGCTAGCTATGATATGGAATTAAAAAATCAAGATTTTGAAACTCAGGTCGAGAGACATGACGAAATTACCAAATTTGAGGAGTGAGTTGAGAGGAGCCCTTGAGTAAATGAAAATGTTCATACCTGGCTCGTGTGATATCGGATTTTTGTGTTCAAACATGCGATTCGAAGCTAACAACGCTAGCTATGATATGGAATTAAAAAATCAAGATTTTGAAACTCAGGTCGAGAGATATGACGAAATTACCAAATTTGAGGAGTGAGTTGAGAAGAGCTAGTAGGTAAATGAAAATGTTCATACCTAGCTCGTGTGATATCGGATTTTTGTTTTCAAACATGCGAAACAAAGCTAACAATGCTAGATACGATATGGAATTAAAAAATCAAGATTTTGAAACTCAGGTCGAGAGACATGAGGAAATTAGTAAATTTGAGGAGTGAGTTGAGGGGAGCCCTTGAGTAAATGAAAATGTTCATACCTGGCTCGTGTGATATCGGATTTTTGTGTTCAAACATGCGATTCGAAGCTAAGAACGCTAGCTATGATATGGAATTAAAAAATCAAGATTTTGAAACTCAGGTCGAGAGACATGACGAAATTACCAAATTTGAGGAGTGAGTTGAGAGGAGCCCTTGAGTAAATGAAAATGTTCATACCTGGCTCGTGTGATATCGGATTTTTGTGTTCAAACATGCGATTCGAAGCTAACAACGCTAGCTATGATATGGAATTAAAAAATCAAGATTTTGAAACTCAGGTCGAGAGATATGACGAAATTACCAAATTTGAGGAGTGAGTTGAGAAGAGCTAGTAGGTAAATGAAAATGTTCATACCTAGCTCGTGTGATATCGGATTTTTGTTTTCAAACATGCGAAACAAAGCTAACAATGCTAGATACGATATGGAATTAAAAAATCAAGATTTTGAAACTCAGGTCGAGAGACATGACGAAATTACCAAATTTGAGGAGTGAGTTGAGGGGAGCCCTTGAGTAAATGAAAATGTTCATACCTGGCTCGTGTGATATCGGATTTTTGTGTTCAAACATGCGAAACGAAGGTAACAATGCTAGATACGATATGGAATTAAAAAATCAAGATTTTGAAACTCAGGTCGAGAGACATGACGAAATTACCAAATTTGAGGAGTGAGTTGAGAAGAGCTAGTAGGTAAATGAAAATGTTCATACCTAGCTCGTGTGATATCGGATTTTTGTTTTCAAACATGCGAAACGAAGCTAACAATGCTAGATACGATATGGAATTAAAAAATCAAGATTTTGAAACTCAGGTCGAGAGACATGACGAAATTACCAAATTTGAGGAGTGAGTTGAGAAGAGCTAGTAGGTAAATTAAAATGTTCATACTTCGGTCGTGTGATATCAGATTTTTGTGTTCAAACATGCGATTCGAAGCTAACAACGCTAGCTATGATATGGAATTAAAAAATCAAGATTTTGAAACTCAGGTCGAGAGACATGACGAAATTAGCAAATTTGAGTAGTGAGTTGAGAGGAGCCCTTGAGTAAATGAAAATGTTCATACCTGGCTCGTGTGATATCGGATTTTTGTGTTCAAACATGCGATTCGAAGCTAACAACGCTAGCTATGATATGGAATTAAAAAATCAAGATTTTGAAACTCAGGTCAAGAGACATGAAGAAATTAGCAAATTAGAGGAGGGAGTGGAGAAGAGCCCGTTCGGAAATGAAAATGTTCCTACCTGGCTCGTGTGATATCTGCTTTTTGTGTTCAAACATGCGAATCGAAGCAAACAAAGCTAGCTATGATATAGAATTAAAAAATCAAGATTTTGAAACTCAGGTCGAGAGACATGATGAAATTAGCAAATTTGAGGAGGGAGTGGAGAAGGGGCCGTGAGTAAATGAAACTGTTCATACCTGGCTCGTGTGATATCGGATTTTTGGGTTCAAACATGCGAACCGAAGCTAACAACGCTAGCTATGATATGAAATTAAAAGATCAAGATTTTGAAACTCAGGTCGAGAGACATGACGAAATTACCAAATTTGAGTAGTGAGTTGAGGGGAGCCCTTGAGTAAATGAAAATGTTCATACCTGGCTCGTGTGATATCGGATTTTTGTGTTCAAACATGCGATTCGAAGCTAACAATGCTAGCTATGATATGGAATTAAAAAATCAAGATTTTGAAACTCAGGTCGAGAGACATGACGAAATTACCAAATTTGAGGAGTGAGTTGAGAAGAGCTAGTAGGTAAATGAAAATGTTCATACCTAGCTCGTGTGATATCGGATTTTTGTGTTCAAACATGCGAACCGAAGCTAACAATGCTAGATACAATATGGAATTAAAAAATAAAGATTTTGAAACTCAGGTCGAGAGACATGACGAAATTACCAAATTTGAGGAGTGAGTGGAGAAGAGCTAGTAGGTAAATTAAAATGTTCATACTTGGGTCGTGTTACATCAGATTTTTGTGTTCAAACATGCGATTCGAAGCTAACAACGCTAGCTATGATATGGAATTAAAAAATCAAGATTTTGAATCTCAGGTCGAGAGACATGACGAAATTACCAAATTTGAGTAGTGAGTTGAGAGGAGCCCTTGAGTAAATGAAAATGTTCATACCTGGCTCGTGTGATATCGGATTTTTGTGTTCAAACATGCGATTCGAAGCTAACAACGCTAGCTATGAGATAGAATTAAAAAATCAAGATTTTGAAACTCAGGTCGAGAGACATGAGGAAATTAGTAAATTTGAGGAGTGAGTTGAGGGGAGCCCTTGAGTAAATGAAAATGTTCATACCTGGCTCGTGTGATATCGGATTTTTGTGTTCAAACATGCGATTCGAAGCTAAGAACGCTAGCTATGATATGGAATTAAAAAATCAAGATTTTGAAACTCAGGTCGAGAGACATGACGAAATTACCAAATTTGAGGAGTGAGTTGAGAAGAGCTAGTAGGTAAATGAAAATGTTCATACCTAGCTCGTGTGATATCGGATTTTTGTTTTCAAACATGCGAAACGAAGCTAACAATGCTAGATACGATATGGAATTAAAAAATCAAGATTTTGAAACTCAGGTCGAGAGACATGACGAAATTACCAAATTTGAGGAGTGAGTTGAGGGGAGCCCTTGAGTAAATGAAAATGTTCATACCTGGCTCGTGTGATATCGGATTTTTGTGTTCAAACATGCGATTCGAAGCTAACAACGCTAGCTATGATATGGAATTAAAAAATCAAGATTTTGAAACTCAGGTCGAGAGACATGACGAAATTAGCAAATTTGAGGAGTGAGTTGAGGGGAGCCCTTGAGTAAATGAAAATGTTCATACCTGGCTCGTGTGATATCGGATTTTTGTGTTCAAACATGCGATTCGAAGCTAACAACGCTAGCTATGATATGGAATTAAAAAATCAAGATTTTGAAACTCAGGTCGAGAGACATGAAGAAATTAGCAAATTAGAGGAGGGAGTGGAGAAGAGCCCGTTCGGAAATGAAAATGTTCCTACCTGGCTCGTGTGATATCTGATTTTTGTGTTCAAACATGCGAATCGAAGCAAACAAAGCTAGCTATGATATAGAATTAAAAAATCAAGATTTTGAAACTCAGGTCGAGAGACATGACGAAATTAGCAAATTTGAGGAGTGAGTTGAGAGGAGCCCTTGAGTAAATGAAAATGTTCATACCTGGCTCGTGTGATATCGGATTTTTGTGTTCAAACATGCGATTCGAAGCTAACAACGCTAGCTATGATATGGAATTAAAAAATCAAGATTTTGAAACTCAGGTCGAGAGACATGACGAAATTACCAAATTTGAGGAGTGAGTTGAGAAGAGCTAGTAGGTAAATGAAAATGTTCATACCTAGCTCGTGTGATATCGAATTTTTGTGTTCAAACATGCGAAACGAAGCTAACAATGCTAGATACGATATGGAATTAAAAAATCAAGATTTTGAAACTCAGGTCGAGAGACATGACGAAATTACCAAATTTGAGGAGTGAGTTGAGAAGAGCTAGTAGGTAAATTAAAATGTTCATACCTGGCTCATGTGATATCGGATTTTTGTGTTCAAACATGCGAAACGAAGGTAACAATGCTAGATACGATATGGAATTAAAAAATCAAGATTTTGAAACTCAGGTCGAGAGACATGACGAAATTACCAAATTTGAGGAGTGAGTTGAGAAGAGGTAGTAGGTAAATTAAAATGGTCATACTTGGTCATACCTGGCTCGTGTGATATCGGATTTTTGTGTTCAAACATGCGATTCGAAGCTAACAACGCTAGCTATGATATGGAATTAAAAAATCAAGATTTTGAAACTCAGGTCGAGAGACATGACGAAATTAGCAAATTTGAGGAGTGAGTTGAGGGGAGCCCTTGAGTAAATGAAAATGTTCATACCTGGCTCGTGTGATATCGGATTTTTGTGTTCAAACATGCGATTCGAAGCTAACAACGCTAGCTATGATATGGAATTAAAAAATCAAGATTTTGAAACTCAGGTCGAGAGACATGACGAAATTAGCAAATTTGAGTAGTGAGTTGAGAGGAGCCCTTGAGTAAATGAAAATGTTCATACCTGGCTCGTGTGATATCGGATTTTTGTGTTCAAACATGCGATTCGAAGCTAACAACGCTAGCTATGATATGGAATTAAAAAATCAAGATTTTGAAACTCAGGTCAAGAGACATGAAGAAATTAGCAAATTAGAGGAGGGAGTGGAGAAGAGCCCGTTCGGAAATGAAAATGTTCCTACCTGGCTCGTGTGATATCTGCTTTTTGTGTTCAAACATGCGAATCGAAGCAAACAAAGCTAGCTATGATATAGAATTAAAAAATCAAGATTTTGAAACTCAGGTCGAGAGACATGATGAAATTAGCAAATTTGAGGAGGGAGTGGAGAAGGGGCCGTGAGTAAATGAAACTGTTCATACCTGGCTCGTGTGATATCGGATTTTTGTGTTCAAACATGCGAACCGAAGCTAACAACGCTAGCTATGATATGAAATTAAAAGATCAAGATTTTGAAACTCAGGTCGAGAGACATGACGAAATTACCAAATTTGAGTAGTGAGTTGAGGGGAGCCCTTGAGTAAATGAAAATGTTCATACCTGGCTCGTGTGATATCGGATTTTTGTGTTCAAACATGCGATTCGAAGCTAACAATGCTAGCTATGATATGGAATTAAAAAATCAAGATTTTGAAACTCAGGTCGAGAGACATGACGAAATTACCAAATTTGAGGAGTGAGTTGAGAAGAGCTAGTAGGTAAATGAAAATGTTCATACCTAGCTCGTGTGATATCGGATTTTTGTGTTCAAACATGCGAACCGAAGCTAACAATGCTAGATACAATATGGAATTAAAAAATCAAGATTTTGAAACTCAGGTCGAGAGACATGACGAAATTACCAAATTTGAGGAGTGAGTGGAGAAGAGCTAGTAGGTAAATTAAAATGTTCATACTTGGGTCGTGTTACATCAGATTTTTGTGTTCAAACATGCGATTCGAAGCTAACAACGCTAGCTATGATATGGAATTAAAAAATCAAGATTTTGAATCTCAGGTCGAGAGACATGACGAAATTACCAAATTTGAGTAGTGAGTTGAGAGGAGCCCTTGAGTAAATGAAAATGTTCATACCTGGCTCGTGTGATATCGGATTTTTGTGTTCAAACATGCGATTCGAAGCTAACAACGCTAGCTATGAGATAGAATTAAAAAATCAAGATTTTGAAACTCAGGTCGAGAGACATGAGGAAATTAGTAAATTTGAGGAGTGAGTTGAGGGGAGCCCTTGAGTAAATGAAAATGTTCATACCTGGCTCGTGTGATATCGGATTTTTGTGTTCAAACATGCGATTCGAAGCTAAGAACGCTAGGTATGATATGGAATTAAAAAATCAAGATTTTGAAACTCAGGTCGAGAGACATGACGAAATTACCAAATTTGAGGAGTGAGTTGAGAAGAGCTAGTAGGTAAATGAAAATGTTCATACCTAGCTCGTGTGATATCGGATTTTTGTTTTCAAACATGCGAAACGAAGCTAACAATGCTAGATACGATATGGAATTAAAAAATCAAGATTTTGAAACTCAGGTCGAGAGACATGACGAAATTACCAAATTTGAGGAGTGAGTTGAGGGGAGCCCTTGAGTAAATGAAAATGTTCATACCTGGCTCGTGTGATATCGGATTTTTGTGTTCAAACATGCGATTCGAAGCTAACAACGCTAGCTATGATATGGAATTAAAAAATCAAGATTTTGAAACTCAGGTCGAGAGACATGACGAAATTAGCAAATTTGAGGAGTGAGTTGAGGGGAGCCCTTGAGTAAATGAAAATGTTCATACCTGGCTCGTGTGATATCGGATTTTTGTGTTCAAACATGCGATTCGAAGCTAACAACGCTAGCTATGATATGGAATTAAAAAATCAAGATTTTGAAACTCAGGTCGAGAGACATGAAGAAATTAGCAAATTAGAGGAGGGAGTGGAGAAGAGCCCGTTCGGAAATGAAAATGTTCCTACCTGGCTCGTGTGATATCTGATTTTTGTGTTCAAACATGCGAATCGAAGCAAACAAAGCTAGCTATGATATAGAATTAAAAAATCAAGATTTTGAAACTCAGGTCGAGAGACATGACGAAATTAGCAAATTTGAGGAGTGAGTTGAGAGGAGCCCTTGAGTAAATGAAAATGTTCATACCTGGCTCGTGTGATATCGGATTTTTGTGTTCAAACATGCGATTCGAAGCTAACAACGCTAGCTATGATATGGAATTAAAAAATCAAGATTTTGAAACTCAGGTCGAGAGACATGACGAAATTACCAAATTTGAGGAGTGAGTTGAGAAGAGCTAGTAGGTAAATGAAAATGTTCATACCTAGCTCGTGTGATATCGAATTTTTGTGTTCAAACATGCGAAACGAAGCTAACAATGCTAGATACGATATGGAATTAAAAAATCAAGATTTTGAAACTCAGGTCGAGAGACATGACGAAATTACCAAATTTGAGGAGTGAGTTGAGAAGAGCTAGTAGGTAAATTAAAATGTTCATACCTGGCTCATGTGATATCGGATTTTTGTGTTCAAACATGCGAAACGAAGGTAACAATGCTAGATACGATATGGAATTAAAAAATCAAGATTTTGAAACTCAGGTCGAGAGACATGACGAAATTACCAAATTTGAGGAGTGAGTTGAGAAGAGGTAGTAGGTAAATTAAAATGGTCATACTTGGTCATACCTGGCTCGTGTGATATCGGATTTTTGTGTTCAAACATGCGATTCGAAGCTAACAACGCTAGCTATGATATGGAATTAAAAAATCAAGATTTTGAAACTCAGGTCGAGAGACATGACGAAATTAGCAAATTTGAGGAGTGAGTTGAGGGGAGCCCTTGAGTAAATGAAAATGTTCATACCTGGCTCGTGTGATATCGGATTTTTGTGTTCAAACATGCGATTCGAAGCTAACAACGCTAGCTATGATATGGAATTAAAAAATCAAGATTTTGAAACTCAGGTCGAGAGACATGACGAAATTAGCAAATTTGAGGAGTGAGTTGAGAAGAGCTAGTAGGTAAATTAAAATGTTCATACCTGGCTCGTGTGATATCGGATTTTTGTGTTCAAACATGCGAAACGAAGCTAACATCGCTAGCTATGATATGAAATTAAAAAGTCAAGATTTTGAAACTCAGGTCGAGAGACATGATGAAATTAGCAAATTTGAGGAGTGAGTTGAGAGGAGCCCTTGAGTAAATGAAAATGTTCATACCTGGCTCGTGTGATATCGGATTTTTGTGTTCAAACATGCGATTCGAAGCTAACAACGCTAGCTATGATATGGAGTGTGTTGAGAAGAGCTAGTAGGTAAATTAAAATGTTCATACCTGGCTCGTGTGATATCGGATTTTTGTGTTCAAACATGCGAAACGAAGGTAACAATGCTAGATACGATATGGAATTAAAAAATCAAGATTTTAAAACTCAGGTCGAGAGACATGACGAAATTACCAAATTTGAGGAGTGAGTTAAGAAGAGCTAGTAGGTAAATGAAAATGTTCATACCTAGCTCGTGTGATATCGGATTTTTGTGTTCAAACATGCGAAACGAAGGTAACAATGCTAGATACGATATGGAATTAAAAAATCAAGATTTTGAAACTCAGGTCGAGAGACATGACGAAATTACCAAATTTGAGGAGTGAGTTGAGAAGAGCTAGTAGGTAAATGAAAATGTTCATACCTAGCTCGTGTGATATCGGATTTTTGTTTTCAAACATGCGAAACGAAGCTAACAATGCTAGATACGATATGGAATTAAAAAATCAAGATTTTGAAACTCAGGTCGAGAGACATGACGAAATTACCAAATTTGAGGAGTGAGTTGAGAAGAGCTAGTAGGTAAATTAAAATGTTCATACCTGGCTCATGTGATATCGGATTTTTGTGTTCAAACATGCGAAACGAAGGTAACAATGCTAGATACGATATGGAATTAAAAAATCAAGATTTTGAAACTCAGGTCGAGAGACATGACGAAATTACCAAATTTGAGGAGTGAGTTGAGAAGAGGTAGTAGGTAAATTAAAATGGTCATACTTGGTCATACCTGGCTCGTGTGATATCGGATTTTTGTGTTCAAACATGCGATTCGAAGCTAACAACGCTAGCTATGATATGGAATTAAAAAATCAAGATTTTGAAACTCAGGTCGAGAGACATGACGAAATTAGCAAATTTGAGGAGTGAGTTGAGGGGAGCCCTTGAGTAAATGAAAATGTTCATACCTGGCTCGTGTGATATCGGATTTTTGTGTTCAAACATGCGATTCGAAGCTAACAACGCTAGCTATGATATGGAATTAAAAAATCAAGATTTTGAAACTCAGGTCGAGAGACATGACGAAATTACCAAATTTGAGGAGTGAGTTGAGAAGAGCTAGTAGGTAAATTAAAATGTTCATACCTGGCTCGTGTGATATCGGATTTTTGTGTTCAAACATGCGAAACGAAGCTAACATCGCTAGCTATGATATGAAATTAAAAAGTCAAGATTTTGAAACTCAGGTCGAGAGACATGATGAAATTAGCAAATTTGAGGAGTGAGTTGAGAGGAGCCCTTGAGTAAATGAAAATGTTCATACCTGGCTCGTGTGATATCGGATTTTTGTGTTCAAACATGCGATTCGAAGCTAACAACGCTAGCTATGATATGGCATTAAAAAATCAAGATTTTGAAACTCAGGTCGAGAGACATGACGAAATTACCAAATTTGAGGAGTGAGTTGAGAAGAGCTAGTAGGTAAATGAAAATGTTCATACCTAGCTCGTGTGATATCGAATTTTTGTGTTCAAACATGCGAAACGAAGCTAACAATGCTAGATACGATATGGAATTAAAAAATCAAGATTTTGAAACTCAGGTCGAGAGACATGACGAAATTACCAAATTTGAGGAGTGAGTTGAGAAGAGCTAGTAGGTAAATTAAAATGTTCATACTTGGGTCGTGTGATATCAGATTTTTGTGTTCAAACATGCGATTCGAAGCTAACAACGCTAGCTATGATATGGAGTGTGTTGAGAAGAGCTAGTAGGTAAATTAAAATGTTCATACCTGGCTCGTGTGATATCGGATTTTTGTGTTCAAACATGCGGAACGAAGGTAACAATGCTAGATACGATATGGAATTAAAAAATCAAGATTTTGAAACTCAGGTCGAGAGACATGACGAAATTACCAAATTTGAGGAGTGAGTTGAGAAGAGCTAGTAGGTAAATGAAAATGTTCATACCTAGCTCGTGTGATATCGGATTTTTGTTTTCAAACATGCGAAACGAAGCTAACAATGCTAGATACGATATGGAATTAAAAAATCAAGATTTTGAAACTCAGGTCGAGAGACATGACGAAATTACCAAATTTGAGTAGTGAGTTGAGAGGAGCCCTTGAGTAAATGAAAATGTTCATACCTGGCTCGTGTGATATCGGATTTCTGTGTTCAAACATGCGATTCGAAGCTAACAACGCTAGCTATGATATGGAATTAAAAAATCAAGATTTTGAAACTCAGGTCGAGAGACATGACGAAATTACCAAATTTGAGGAGTGAGTTGAGAAGAGCTAGTAGGTAAATGAAAATGTTCATACCTAGCTCGTGTGATATCGGATTTTTGTGTTCAAACATGCGAAACGAAGCTAACAATGCTAGATACGATATGGAATTAAAAAATCAAGATTTTGAAACTCAGGTCGAGAGACATGACGAAATTACCAAATTTGAGGAGTGAGTTGAGAAGAGCTAGTAGGTAAATTAAAATGTTCATACTTGGGTCGTGTGATATCGGATTTTTGTGTTCAAACATGCGAAACGAAGCTAACATCGCTAGCTATGATATGAAATTAAAAAGTCAAGATTTTGAAACTCAGGTCGAGAGACATGACGAAATTACCAAATTTGAGGAGTGAGTTGAGAGGAGCCCTTGAGTAAATGAAAATGTTCATACCTGGCTCGTGTGATATCGGATTTTTGTGTTCAAACATGCGATTCGAAGCTAACAACGCTAGCTATGATATGGAATTAAAAAATCAAGATTTTGAAACTCAGGTCGAGAGACATGACGAAATTACCAAATTTGAGGAGTGAGTTGAGAAGAGCTAGTAGGTAAATGAAAATGTTCATACCTAGCTCGTGTGATATCGGATTTTTGTGTTCAAACATGCGAAACGAAGCTAACAATGCTAGATACGATATGGAATTAGAAAATCAAGATTTTGAAACTCAGGTCGAGAGACATGACGAAATTACCAAATTTGAGGAGTGAGTGGAGAAGAGCTAGTAGGTAAATTAAAATGTTCATACTTGGGTCGTGTGATATCAGATTTTTGCGATTAAACATGCGAAACGAACCTAACATCGCTAGCTATGATATGGAGTGTGTTGAGAAGAGCTAGTAGGTAAATTAAAATGTTCATACCTGGCTCGTGTGATATCGGATTTTTGTGTTCAAACATGCGAAACGAAGGTAACAATGCTAGATACGATATGGAATTAAAAAATCAAGATTTTGAAACTCAGGTCGAGAGACATGACGAAATTACCAAATTTGAGGAGTGAGTTGAGAAGAGCTAGTAGGTAAATGAAAATGTTCATACCTAGCTCGTGTGATATCGGATTTTTGTTTTAAAACATGCGAAACGAAGCTAACAATGCTAGATACGATATGGAATTAAAAAATCAAGATTTTGAAACTCAGGTCGAGAGACATGACGAAATTACCAAATTTGAGTAGTGAGTTGAGAGGAGCCCTTGAGTAAATGAAAATGTTCATACCTGGCTCGTGTGATATCGGATTTTTGTGTTCAAACATGCGATTCGAAGCTAACAACGCTAGCTATGATATGGAATTAAAAAATCAAGATTTTGAAACTCAGGTCGAGAGACATGACGAAATTACCAAATTTGAGGAGTGAGTTGAGAAGAGCTAGTAGGTAAATGAAAATGTTCATACCTAGCTCGTGTGATATCGGATTTTTGTGTTCAAACCTGCGAAACGAAGCTAACAACGCTAGCTATGAGATAGAATTAAAAAATCAAGATTTTGAAACTCAGGTCGAGAGACATGACGAAATTACCAAATTTGAGGAGTGAGTTGAGAAGAGCTAGTAGGTAAATTAAAATGTTCATACCTGGCTCGTGTGATATCGGATTTTTGTGTTCAAACATGCGAAACGAAGCTAACATCGCTAGCTATGATATGAAATTAAAAAGTCAAGATTTTGAAACTCAGGTCGAGAGACATGACGAAATTACCAAATTTGAGGAGTGAGTTGAGAGGAGCCCTTGAGTAAATGAAAATGTTCATACCTGGCTCGTGTGATATCGGATTTTTGTGTTCAAACATGCGATTCGAAGCTAACAACGCTAGCTATGATATGGAATTAAAAAATCAAGATTTTGAAACTCAGGTCGAGAGACATGACGAAATTACCAAATTTGAGGAGTGAGTTGAGAAGAGCTAGTAGGTAAATGAAAATGTTCATACCTAGCTCGTGTGATATCGGATTTTTGTGTTCAAACATGCGAAACGAAGCTAACAATGCTAGATACGATATGGAATTAGAAAATCAAGATTTTGAAACTCAGGTCGAGAGACATGACGAAATTACCAAATTTGAGGAGTGAGTGGAGAAGAGCTAGTAGGTAAATTAAAATGTTCATACTTGGGTCGTGTGATATCAGATTTTTGCGATTAAACATGCGAAACGAACCTAACATCGCTAGCTATGATATGGAGTGTGTTGAGAAGAGCTAGTAGGTAAATTAAAATGTTCATACCTGGCTCGTGTGATATCGGATTTTTGTGTTCAAACATGCGAAACGAAGGTAACAATGCTAGATACGATATGGAATTAAAAAATCAAGATTTTGAAACTCAGGTCGAGAGACATGACGAAATTACCAAATTTGAGGAGTGAGTTGAGAAGAGCTAGTAGGTAAATGAAAATGTTCATACCTAGCTCGTGTGATATCGGATTTTTGTTTTCAAACATGCGAAACGAAGCTAACAATGCTAGATACGATATGGAATTAAAAAATCAAGATTTTGAAACTCAGGTCGAGAGACATGACGAAATTACCAAATTTGAGTAGTGAGTTGAGAGGAGCCCTTGAGTAAATGAAAATGTTCATACCTGGCTCGTGTGATATCGGATTTTTGTGTTCAAACATGCGATTCGAAGCTAACAACGCTAGCTATGATATGGAATTAAAAAATCAAGATTTTGAAACTCAGGTCGAGAGACATGACGAAATTACCAAATTTGAGGAGTGAGTTGAGAAGAGCTAGTAGGTAAATGAAAATGTTCATACCTAGCTCGTGTGATATCGGATTTTTGTGTTCAAACCTGCGAAACGAAGCTAACAACGCTAGCTATGAGATAGAATTAAAAAATCAAGATTTTGAAACTCAGGTCGAGAGACATGACGAAATTACCAAATTTGAGGAGTGAGTTGAGAAGAGCTAGTAGGTAAATTAAAATGTTCATACCTGGCTCGTGTGATATCGGATTTTTGTGTTCAAACATGCGAAACGAAGCTAACATCGCTAGCTATGATATGAAATTAAAAAGTCAAGATTTTGAAACTCAGGTCGAGAGACATGACGAAATTAGCAAATTTGAGGAGTGAGTTGAGAGGAGCCCTTGAGTAAATGAAAATGTTCATACCTGGCTCGTGTGATATCGGATTTTTGTGTTCAAACATGCGATTCGAAGCTAACAACGCTAGCTATGATATGGAATTAAAAAATGAAGATTTTGAAACTCAGGTCGAGAGACATGACGAAATTACCAAATTTGAGGAGTGAGTTGAGAAGAGCTAGTAGGTAAATGAAAATGTTCATACCTGGCTCGTGTGATATCGGATTTTTGTGTTCAAACATGCGAAACGAAGCTAACAATGCTAGATACGATATGGAATTAGAAAATCAAGATTTTGAAACTCAGGTCGAGAGACATGACGAAATTACCAAATTTGAGGAGTGAGTGGAGAAGAGCTAGTAGGTAAATTAAAATGTTCATACTTGGGTCGTGTGATATCAGATTTTTGCGATTAAACATGCGAAACGAAGCTAACATCGCTAGCTATGATATGGAGTGTGTTGAGAAGAGCTAGTAGGTAAATTAAAATGTTCATACCTGGCTCGTGTGATATCGGATTTTTGTGTTCAAACATGCGAAACGAAGGTAACAATGCTAGATACGATATGGAATTAAAAAATCAAGATTTTGAAACTCAGGTCGAGAGACATGACGAAATTACCAAATTTGAGGAGTGAGTTGAGAAGAGCTAGTAGGTAAATGAAAATGTTCATACCTAGCTCGTGTGATATCGGATTTTTGTTTTCAAACATGCGAAACGAAGCTAACAATGCTAGATACGATATGGAATTAAAAAATCAAGATTTTGAAACTCAGGTCGAGAGACATGACGAAATTACCAAATTTGAGTAGTGAGTTGAGAGGAGCCCTTGAGTAAATGAAAATGTTCATACCTGGCTCGTGTGATATCGGATTTTTGTGTTCAAACATGCGATTCGAAGCTAACAACGCTAGCTATGATATGGAATTAAAAAATCAAGATTTTGAAACTCAGGTCGAGAGACATGACGAAATTACCAAATTTGAGGAGTGAGTTGAGAAGAGCTAGTAGGTAAATGAAAATGTTCATACCTAGCTCGTGTGATATCGGATTTTTGTGTTCAAACCTGCGAAACGAAGCTAACAACGCTAGCTATGAGATAGAATTAAAAAATCAAGATTTTGAAACTCAGGTCGAGAGACATGACGAAATTACCAAATTTGAGTAGTGAGTTGAGAGGAGCCCTTGAGTAAATGAAAATGTTCATACCTGGCTCGTGTGATATCGGATTTTTGTGTTCAAACATGCGAAACGAAGCTAACATCGCTAGCTATGATATGAAATTAAAAAGTCAAGATTTTGAAACTCAGGTCGAGAGACATGACGAAATTAGCAAATTTGAGGAGTGAGTTGAGAGGAGCCCTTGAGTAAATGAAAATGTTCATACCTGGCTCGTGTGATATCGGATTTTTGTGTTCAAACATGCGATTCGAAGCTAACAACGCTAGCTATGATATGGAATTAAAAAATGAAGATTTTGAAACTCAGGTCGAGAGACATGACGAAATTACCAAATTTGAGGAGTGAGTTGAGGGGAGCCCTTGAGTAAATGAAAATGTTCATACCTGGCTCGTGTGATATCGGATTTTTGTGTTCAAACATGCGAAACGAAGCTAACAATGCTAGATACGATATGGAATTAGAAAATCAAGATTTTGAAACTCAGGTCGAGAGACATGACGAAATTACCAAATTTGAGGAGTGAGTGGAGAAGAGCTAGTAGGTAAATTAAAATGTTCATACTTGGGTCGTGTGATATCAGATTTTTGCGATTAAACATGCGAAACGAAGCTAACATCGCTAGCTATGATATGGAGTGTGTTGAGAAGAGCTAGTAGGTAAATTAAAATGTTCATACCTGGCTCGTGTGATATCGGATTTTTGTGTTCAAACATGCGAAACGAAGGTAACAATGCTAGATACGATATGGAATTAAAAAATCAAGATTTTGAAACTCAGGTCGAGAGACATGACGAAATTACCAAATTTGAGGAGTGAGTTGAGAAGAGCTAGTAGGTAAATGAAAATGTTCATACCTAGCTCGTGTGATATCGGATTTTTGTTTTCAAACATGCGAAACGAAGCTAACAATGCTAGATACGATATGGAATTAAAAAATCAAGATTTTGAAACTCAGGTCGAGAGACATGACGAAATTACCAAATTTGAGTAGTGAGTTGAGAGGAGCCCTTGAGTAAATGAAAATGTTCATACCTGGCTCGTGTGATATCGGATTTTTGTGTTCAAACATGCGATTCGAAGCTAACAACGCTAGCTATGATATGGAATTAAAAAATCAAGATTTTGAAACTCAGGTCGAGAGACATGACGAAATTACCAAATTTGAGGAGTGAGTTGAGAAGAGCTAGTAGGTAAATGAAAATGTTCATACCTAGCTCGTGTGATATCGGATTTTTGTGTTCAAACCTGCGAAACGAAGCTAACAACGCTAGCTATGAGATAGAATTAAAAAATCAAGATTTTGAAACTCAGGTCGAGAGACATGACGAAATTACCAAATTTGAGGAGTGAGTTGAGAAGAGCTAGTAGGTAAATTAAAATGTTCATACCTGGCTCGTGTGATATCGGATTTTTGTGTTCAAACATGCGAAACGAAGCTAACATCGCTAGCTATGATATGAAATTAAAAAGTCAAGATTTTGAAACTCAGGTCGAGAGACATGACGAAATTAGCAAATTTGAGGAGTGAGTTGAGAGGAGCCCTTGAGTAAATGAAAATGTTCATACCTGGCTCGTGTGATATCGGATTTTTGTGTTCAAACATGCGATTCGAAGCTAACAACGCTAGCTATGATATGGAATTAAAAAATCAAGATTTTGAAACTCAGGTCGAGAGACATGACGAAATTACCAAATTTGAGGAGTGAGTTGAGAAGAGCTAGTAGGTAAATGAAAATGTTCATACCTAGCTCGTGTGATATCGGATTTTTGTGTTCAAACATGCGAAACGAAGCTAACAATGCTAGATACGATATGGAATTAAAAAATCAAGATTTTGAAACTCAGGTCGAGAGACATGACGAAATTACCAAATTTGAGGAGTGAGTTGAGAAGAGCTAGTAGGTAAATTAAAATGTTCATACTTGGGTCGTGTGATATCAGATTTTTGTGTGCAAACATGCGATTCGAAGCTAACAACGCTAGCTATGATATGGAATTAAAAAATCAAGATTTTGAAACCCAGGTCGAGGGACATGACGAAATTACCAAATTTGAGGAGTGAGTTGAGAAGAGCTAGTAGGTAAATTAAAATGTTCATACCTGGCTCGTGTGATATCGGATTTTTGTGTTCAAACATGCGAAACGAAGGTAACAATGCTAGATACGATATGGAATTAAAAAATCAAGATTTTGAAACTCAGGTCGAGAGACATGACGAAATTACCAAATTTGAGGAGTGAGTTGAGAAGAGCTAGTAGGTAAATTAAAATGTTCATACTTGGTCATACCTGGCTCGTGTGATATCGGATTTTTGTGTTCAAACATGCGAAACGAAGGTAACAATGCTAGATACGATATGGAATTAAAAAATCAAGATTTTGAAACTCAGGTCGAGAGACATGACAAAATTACCAAATTTGAGGAGTGAGTTGAGAAGAGCTAGTAGGTAAATTAAAATGTTCATACCTGGCTCGTGTGATATCGGATTTTTGTGTTCAAACATGCGAAACGAAGCTAACATCGCTAGCTATGATATGAACTTAAAAAGTCAAGATTTTGAAACTCAGGTCGAGAGACATGACGAAATTAGCAAATTTGAGGAGTGAGTTGAGAGGAGCCCTTGAGTAAATGAAAATGTTCATACCTGGCTCGTGTGATATCGGATTTTTGTGTTCAAACATGCGATTCGAAGCTAACAACGCTAGCTATGATATGGAATTAAAAAATCAAGATTTTGAAACTCAGGTCGAGAGACATGACGAAATTACCAAATTTGAGGAGTGAGTTGAGAAGAGCTAGTAGGTAAATGAAAATGTTCATACCTAGCTCGTGTGATATCGGATTTTTGTGTTCAAACCTGCGAAACGAAGCTAACAACGCTAGCTATGAGATAGAATTAAAAAATCAAGATTTTGAAACTCAGGTTGAGAGACATGACGAAATTAGCAAATTTGAGGAGTGAGTTGAGGGGAGCCCTTGAGTAAATGAAAATGTTCATACCTGGCTCGTGTGATATCGGATTTTTGTGTTCAAACATGCGATTCGAAGCTAACAACGCTAGCTATGATATGGAATTAAAAAATCAAGATTTTGAAACTCAGGTCGAGAGACATGACGAAATTACCAAATTTGAGGAGTGAGTTGAGAAGAGCTAGTAGGTAAATTAAAATGTTCATACCTGGCTCGTGTGATATCGGATTTTTGTGTTCAAACATGCGAAACGAAGCTAACATCGCTAGCTATGATATGAAATTAAAAAATCAAGATTTTGAAACTCAGGTCGAGAGACATGACGAAATTAGCAAATTTGAGGAGTGAGTTGAGAAGAGCCCTTGAGTAAATGAAACTGTTCATACCTGGCTCGTGTGATATCGGATTTCTGTGTTCAAACATGCGAAACGAAGCTAACATCGCTAGCTATGATATGAAATTAAAAGATCAAGATTTTGAAACTCAGGTCGAGAGACATGACGAAAATACCAAATTTGAGTAGTGAGTTGAGAGGAGCCCTTGAGTAAATGAAAATGTTCATACCTGGCTCGTGTGATATCGGATTTTTGTGTTCAAACATGCGATTCGAAGCTAACAACGCTAGCTATGATATAGAATTAAAAAATCAAGATTTTGAAACTCAGGTCGAGAGACATGACGAAATTAGCAAATTTGAGGAGTGAGTTGAGAAGAGCTAGTAGGTAAATGAAAATGGTCATACCTAGCTCGTGTGATATCGGATTTTTGTATTCAAACATGCGAAACGAAGCTAACAATGCTAGATACGATATGGAATTAAAAAATCAAGATTTTGAAACTCAGGTCGAGAGACATGACGAAATTACCAAATTTGAGGAGTGAGTTGAGAAGAGCTAGTAGGTAAATTAAAATGTTCATACTTGGGTCGTGTGATATCAGATTTTTGTGTGCAAACATGCGATTCGAAGCTAACAACGCTAGCTATGATATGGAATTAAAAAATCAAGATTTTCAAACCCAGGTCGAGGGACATGACGAAATTACCAAATTTGAGGAGTGAGTTGAGAAGAGCTAGTAGGTAAATTAAAATGTTCATACCTGGCTCGTGTGATATCGGATTTTTGTGTTCAAACATGCGAAACGAAGGTAACAATGCTAGATACGATATGGAATTAAAAAATCAAGATTTTGAAACTCAGGTCGAGAGACATGACGAAATTACCAAATTTGAGGAGTGAGTTGAGAAGAGCTAGTAGGTAAATTAAAATGTTCATACTTGGTCATACCTGGCTCGTTTGATATCGGATTTTTAAGTTCAAACAGGTCATACGAAGCTAACAATGCTAGATACGATATGGAATTAAAAAATCAAGATTCTGAAACTCAGGTCGAGAGACATGACGAAATTACCAAATTTGAGGAGTGAGTTGAGAAGAGCTAGTAGGTAAATTAAAATGTTCATACTTGGGTCGTGTGATATCAGATTTTTGTGTGCAAACATGCGATTCGAAGCTAACAACGCTAGCTATGATATGGAATTAAAAAATCAAGATTTTGAAACCCAGGTCGAGGGACATGACGAAATTACCAAATTTGAGGAGTGAGTTGAGAAGAGCTAGTAGGTAAATTAAAATGTTCATACCTGGCTCGTGTGATATCGGATTTTTGTGTTCAAACATGCGAAACGAAGCTAACAACGCTAGCTATGAGATAGAATTAAAAAACTCAAGATTTTGAAACTCAGGTCGAGAGACATGACGAAATTAGCAAATTTGAGTAGTGAGTTGAGGGGAGCCCTTGAGTAAATGAAAATGTTCCTACCTGGCTCGTGTGATATCAGATTTTTGTGTTCAAACATGCGATTCGAAGCTAACAACGCTAGCTATGATATGGAATTAAAAAATCAAGATTTTGAAACTCAGGTCGAGAGACATGACGAAATTACCAAATTTGAGGAGTGAGTTGAGAAGAGCTAGTAGGTAAATTAAAATGTTCATTATTGGTTCGTGTGATATCGGATTTTTGTGTTCAAACATGCGATTCGAAGCTAACAACGCTAGCTATGATATGGAATTAAAAAATCAAGATTTTGAAACTCAGGTCGAGAGACATGACGAAATTACCAAATTTGAGGAGTGAGTTGAGAAGAGCTAGTAGGTAAATGAAAATGTTCATACCTAGCTCGTGTGATATCGGATTTTTGTGTTCAAACATGCGAAACGAAGCTAACAACGCTAGCTACGATATGGAATTAAAAAATCAAGATTTTGAAACTCAGGTCGAGAGACATGACGAAATTACCAAATTTGAGTAGTGAGTTGAGAGGAGCCCTTGAGTAAATGAAAATGTTCATACCTGGCTCGTGTGATATCGGATTTTTGTGTTCAAACATGCGATTCGAAGCTAACAACGCTAGCTATGATATGGAATTAAAAAATCAAGATTTTGAAACTCAGGTCGAGAGACATGACGAAATTACCAAATTTGAGGAGTGAGTTGAGAAGAGCTAGTAGGTAAATTAAAATGTTCATACTTGGGTCGTGTGATATCAGATTTTTGTGTGCAAACATGCGATTCGAAGCTAACAACGCTAGCTATGATATGGAATTAAAAAATCAAGATTTTGAAACCCAGGTCGAGGGACATGACGAAATTACCAAATTTGAGGAGTGAGTTGAGAAGAGCTAGTAGGTAAATTAAAATGTTCATACCTGGCTCGTGTGATATCGGATTTTTGTGTTCAAACATGCGAAACGAAGGTAACAATGCTAGATACGATATGGAATTAAAAAATCAAGATTTTGAAACTCAGGTCGAGAGACATGACGAAATTACCAAATTTGAGGAGTGAGTTGAGAAGAGCTAGTAGGTAAATTAAAATGTTCATACTTGGTCATACCTGGCTCGTGTGATATCGGATTTTTGTGTTCAAACAGGTCATACGAAGCTAACAATGCTAGATACGATATGGAATTAAAAAATCAAGATTTTGAAACTCAGGTCGAGAGACATGACGAAATTACCAAATTTGAGGAGTGAGTTGAGAAGAGCTAGTAGGTAAATTAAAATGTTCATACTTGGGTCGTGTGATATCAGATTTTTGTGTGCAAACATGCGATTCGAAGCTAACAACGCTAGCTATGATATGGAATTAAAAAATCAAGATTTTGAAACCCAGGTCGAGGGACATGACGAAATTAGCAAATTTGAGGAGTGAGTTGAGAAGAGCTAGTAGGTAAATTAAAATGTTCATACCTGGCTCGTGTGATATCGGATTTTTGTGTTCAAACATGCGAAACGAAGCTAACAATGCTAGATACGATATGGAATTAAAAAATCAAGATTTTGAAACTCAGGTCGAGAGACATGACGAAATTACCAAATTTGAGGAGTGAGTTGAGGGGAGCCCTTGAGTAAATGAAAATGTTCCTACCTGGCTCGTGTGATATCAGATTTTTGTGTTCAAACATGCGATTCGAAGCTAACAACGCTAGCTATGATATGGAATTAAAAAATCAAGATTTTGAAACTCAGGTCGAGAGACATGACGAAATTAGCAAATTAGAGGAGTGAGTTGAGAAGAGCTAGTAGGTAAATTAAAATGTTCATACCTGGCTCGTGTGATATCGGATTTTTGTGTTCAAACATGCGATTCGAAGCTAACAACGCTAGCTATGATATGGAATTAAAAAATCAAGATCTTGAAACTCAGGTCGAGAGACATGACGAAATTACCAAATTTGAGGAGTGAGTTGAGAAGAGCTAGTAGGTAAATGAAAATGTTCATACCTAGCTCGTGTGATATCGGATTTTTGTGTTCAAACATGCGAAACGAAGCTAACAATGCTAGATACGATATGGAATTAAAAAATCAAGATTTTGAAACTCAGGTCGAGAGACATGACGAAATTACCAAATTTGAGGAGTGAGTTGAGAAGAGCTAGTAGGTAAATTAAAATGTTCATACTTGGGTCGTGTGATATCAGATTTTTGTGTGCAAACATGCGATTCGAAGCTAACAACGCTAGCTATGATATGGAATTAAAAAATCAAGATTTTGAAACCCAGGTCGAGGGACATGACGAAATTACCAAATTTGAGGAGTGAGTTGAGAAGAGCTAGTAGGTAAATTAAAATGTTCATACCTGGCTCGTGTGATATCGGATTTTTGTGTTCAAACATGCGAAACGAAGGTAACAATGCTAGATACGATATGGAATTAAAAAATCAAGATTTTGAAACTCAGGTCGAGAGACATGACGAAATTACCAAATTTGAGGAGTGAGTTGAGAAGAGCTAGTAGGTAAATTAAAATGTTCATACTTGGTCATACCTGGCTCGTGTGATATCGGATTTTTGTGTTCAAACATGCGAAACGAAGCTAACAATGCTAGATACGATATGGAATTAAAAAATCAAGATTTTGAAACTCAGGTCGAGAGACATGACGAAATTACCAAATTTGAGGAGTGAGTTGAGAAGAGCTAGTAGGTAAATTAAAATGTTCATACCTGGCTCGTGTGATATCGGATTTTTGTGTTCAAACATGCGAAACGAAGCTAACATCGCTAGCTATGATATGAAATTAAAAAATCAAGATTTTGAAACTCAGGTCGAAAGACATGACGAAATTAGCAAATTTGAGGAGTGAGTTGAGAAGAGCCCTTGAGTAAATGAAAATGTTCATACCTGGCTCGTGTGATATCGGATTTTTGTGTTCAAACATGCGATTCGAAGCTAACAACGCTAGCTATGATATAGAATTAAAAAATCAAGATTTTGAAACTCAGGTCGACAGACATGACGAAATTAGCAAATTTGAGGAGTGAGTTGAGAAGAGCTAGTAGGTAAATGAAAATGGTCATACCTAGCTCGTGTGATATCAGATTTTTGTGTTCAAACATGCGAAACGAAGCTAACAATGCTAGATACGATATGGAATTAAAAAATCAAGATTTTGAAACTCAGGTCGAGAGACATGACGAAATTACCAAATTTGAGGAGTGAGTTGAGAAGAGCTAGTAGGTAAATGAAAATGTTCATACCTAGCTCGTGTGATATCGGATTTTTGTGTTCAAACATGCGAAACGAAGCTAACAACGCTAGCTACGATATGGAATTAAAAAATCAAGATTTTGAAACTCAGGTCGAGAGACATGACGAAATTACCAAATTTGAGTAGTGAGTTGAGAGGAGCCCTTGAGTAAATGAAACTGTTGATACCTGGCTCGTGTGATATCGGATTTCTGTGTTCAAACATGCGAAACGAAGCTAACATCGCTAGCTATGATATGAAATTAAAAGATCAAGATTTTGAAACTCAGGTCGAGAGACATGACGAAAATACCAAATTTGAGTAGTGAGTTGAGAGGAGCCCTTGAGTAAATGAAAATGTTCATACCTGGCTCGTGTGATATCGGATTTCTGTGTTCAAACATGCGATTCGAAGCTAACAACGCTAGCTATGATATAGAATTAAAAAAGCAAGATTTTGAAACTCAGGTCGAGAGACATGAAGAAATTACCAAATTTGAGGAGTGAGTTGAGAAGAGCTAGTAGGTAAATTAAAATGTTCATACTTGGTTCGTGTGATATCGGATTTTTGTGTTCAAACATGCGATTCGAAGCTAACAACGCTAGCTATGATATGGAATTAAAAAATCAAGATTTTGAAACTCAGGTCGAGAGACATGACGAAATTACCAAATTTGAGGAGTGAGTTGAGAAGAGCTAGTAGGTAAATTAAAATGTTCATACCTGGCTCGTGTGATATCGGATTTTTGTGTTCAAACATGCGAATCGAAGCTAACAACGCTAGCTATGAGATAGAATTAAAAAATGAAGATTTTGAAACTCAGGTCGAGAGACATGACGAAATTAGCAAATTTGAGTAGTGAGTTGAGGGGAGCCCTTGAGTAAATGAAAATGTTCCTACCTGGCTCGTGTGATATCAGATTTTTGTGTTCAAACATGCGATTCGAAGCTAACAACGCTAGCTATGATATGGAATTAAAAAATCAAGATTTTGAAACTCAGGTCGAGAGACATGACGAAATTACCAAATTTGAGGAGTAAGTTGAGAAGAGCTAGTAGGTAAATAAAAATGTTCATTATTGGTTCGTGTGATATCGGATTTTTGTGTTCAAACATGCGATTCGAAGCTAACAACGCTAGCTATGATATGGAATTAAAAAATCAGGATTTTGAAACTCAGGTCGAGAGACATGACCAAATTACCAAATTTGAGGAGTGAGTTGAGAAGAGCTAGTAGGTAAACTAAAATGTTCATACCTGGCTCGTGTGATATCGGATTTTTGTGTTCAAACATGCGAAACGAAGCTAACAACGCTAGCTATGAGATAGAATTAAAAAATGAAGATTTTGAAACTTAGGTGGAGAGACATGACGAAATTAGCAAATTTGAGTAGTGAGTTGAGAGGAGCCCTTGAGTAAATGAAAATGTTCATACCTGGCTCGTGTGATATCGGATTTTTGTGTTCAAACATGCGAATCGAAGCTAACAACGCTAGCTATGAGATAGAATTAAAAAACTCAAGATTTTGAAACTCAGGTCGAGAGACATGACGAAATTAGCAAATTTGAGTAGTGAGTTGAGGGGAGCCCTTGAGTAAATGAAAATGTTCCTACCTGGCTCGTGTGATATCAGATTTTTGTGTTCAAACATGCGATTCGAAGCTAACAACGCTAGCTATGATATGGAATTAAAAAATCAAGATTTTGAAACTCAGGTCGAGAGACATGACGAAATTAGCAAATTTGAGGAGTGAGTTGAGAGGAGCCCTTGAGTAAATGAAAATGTTCATACCTGGCTCGTGTGATATCGGATTTTTGTGTTCAAACATGCGATTCGAAGCTAACAACGCTAGCTATGATATGGAATTAAAAAATGAAGATTTTGAAACTCAGGTCGAGAGACATGACGAAATTACCAAATTTGAGGAGTGAGTTGAGAAGAGCTAGTAGGTAAATGAAAATGTTCATACCTAGCTCGTGTGATATCGGATTTTTGTGTTCAAACATGCGAAACGAAGCTAACAACGCTAGCTACGATATGGAATTAAAAAATCAAGATTTTGAAACTCAGGTCGAGAGACATGACGAAATTAGCAAATTTGAGGAGTGAGTTGAGAAGAGCTAGTAGGTAAATGAAAATGGTCATACCTAGCTCGTGTGATATCGGATTTTTGTGTTGAAACATGCGAAACGAAGCTAACATCGCTAGCTATGATATGAAATTAAAAGATCAAGATTTTGAAACTCAGGTCGAGAGACATGACGAAAATACCAAATTTGAGTAGTGAGTTGAGAGGAGCCCTTGAGTAAATGAAAATGTTCATACCTGGCTCGTGTGATATCGGATTTTTGTGTTCAAACATGCGATTCGAAGCTAACAACGCTAGCTATGATATGGAATTAAAAAATCAAGATTTTGAAACTCAGGTCGAGAGACATGACGAAAATACCAAATTTGAGTAGTGAGTTGAGAGGAGCCCTTGAGTAAATGAAAATGTTCATACCTGGCTCGTGTGATATCGGATTTTTGTGTTCAAACATGCGATTCGAAGCTAACAACGCTAGCTATGATATGGAATTAAAAAATCAAGATTTTGAAACTCAGGTCGAGAGACATGACGAAATTAGCAAATTTGAGTAGTGAGTTGAGGGGAGCCCTTGAGTAAATGAAAATGTTCCTACCTGGCTCGTGTGATATCGGATTTTTGTGTTCAAACATGCGATTCGAAGCTAACAACTCTAGCTATGATATGGAATTAAAAAATCAAGATTTTGAAACTCAGGTCGAGAGACATGACGAAATTACCAAATTTGAGGAGTGAGTTGAGAAGAGCTAGTAGGTAAATGAAAATGTTCATACCTAGCTCGTGTGATATCGGATTTTTGTGTTCAAACCTGCGAAACGAAGCTAACAACGCTAGCTATGAGATAGAATTAAAAAATCAAGATTTTGAAACTCAGGTTGAGAGACATGACGAAATTAGCAAATTTGAGTAGTGAGTTGAGGGGAGCCCTTGAGTAAATGAAAATGTTCATACCTGGCTCGTGTGATATCGGATTTTCGTGTTCAAACATGCGATTCGAAGCTAACAACGCTAGCTATGATATGGAATTAAAAAATCAAGATTTTGAAACTCAGGTCGAGAGACATGACGAAATTACCAAATTTGAGGAGTGAGTTGAGAAGAGCTAGTAGGTAAATGAAAATGTTCATACCTAGCTCGTGTGATATCGGATTTTTGTGTTCAAACCTGCGAAACGAAGCTAACAACGCTAGCTATGAGATAGAATTAAAAAATCAAGATTTTGAAACTCAGGTTGAGAGACATGACGAAATTAGCAAATTTGAGTAGTGAGTTGAGGGGAGCCCTTGAGTAAATGAAAATGTTCATACCTGGCTCGTGTGATATCGGATTTTTGTGTTCAAACATGCGATTCGAAGCTAACAACGCTAGCTATGATATGGAATTAAAAAATCAAGATTTTGAAACTCAGGTCGAGAGACATGACGAAATTACCAAATTTGAGGAGTGAGTTGAGAAGAGCTAGTAGGTAAATTAAAATGTTCATACCTGGCTCGTGTGATATCGGATTTTTGTGTTCAAACATGCGAAACGAAGCTAACATCGCTAGCTATGATATGAAATTAAAAAGTCAAGATTTTGAAACTCAGGTCGAGAGACATGACGAAATTAGCAAATTTGAGGAGTGAGTTGAGAGGAGCCCTTGAGTAAATGAAAATGTTCATACCTGGCTCGTGTGATATCGGATTTTTGTGTTCAAACATGCGATTCGAAGCTAACAACGCTAGCTATGATATGGAATTAAAAAATCAAGATTTTGAAACTCAGGTCGAGAGACATGACGAAATTACCAAATTTGAGGAGTGAGTTGAGAAGAGCTAGTAGGTAAATGAAAATGTTCATACCTAGCTCGTGTGATATCGGATTTTTGTGTTCAAACCTGCGAAACGAAGCTAACAACGCTAGCTATGAGATAGAATTAAAAAAACAAGATTTTGAAACTCAGGTTGAGAGACATGACGAAATTAGCAAATTTGAGTAGTGAGTTGAGGGGAGCCCTTGAGTAAATGAAAATGTTCATACCTGGCTCGTGTGATATCGGATTTTTGTGTTCAAACATGCGATTCGAAGCTAACAACGCTAACTATGATATGGAATTAAAAAATGAAGATTTTGAAACTCAGGTCGAGAGACATGACGAAATTAGCAAATTTGAGGAGTGAGTTGAGAAGAGCTAGTAGGTAAATTAAAATGTTCATACCTGGCTCGTGTGATATCGGATTTTTGTGTTCAAACATGCGAAACGAAGCTAACATCGCTAGCTATGATATGAAATTAAAAAGTCAAGATTTTGAAACTCAGGTCGAGAGACATGACGAAATTAGCAAATTTGAGGAGTGAGTTGAGAGGAGCCCTTGAGTAAATGAAAATGTTCATACCTGGCTCGTGTGATATCGGATTTTTGTGTTCAAACATGCGAAACGAAGCTAACATCGCTAGCTATGATATGAAATTAAAAAGTCAAGATTTTGAAACTCAGGTCGAGAGACATGACGAAATTAGCAAATTTGAGTAGTGAGTTGAGGGGAGCCCTTGAGTAAATGAAAATGTTCCTACCTGGCTCGTGTGATATCGGATTTTTGTGTTCAAACATGCGATTCGAAGCTAACAACTCTAGCTATGATATGGAATTAGAAAATCAAGATTTTGAAACTCAGGTCGAGAGACATGACGAAATTACCAAATTTGAGGAGTGAGTTGAGAAGAGCTAGTAGGTAAATTAAAATGTTCATACTTGGGTCGTGTGATATCAGATTTTTGTGTGCAAACATGCGATTCGAAGCTAACAACGCTAGCTATGATATGGAATTAAAAAATCAACATTTTGAAACCCAGGTCGAGGGACATGACGAAATTACCAAATTTGAGGAGTGAGTTGAGAAGAGCTAGTAGGTAAATTAAAATGTTCATACCTGGCTCGTGTGATATCGGATTTTTGTGTTCAAACATGCGAAACGAAGGTAACAATGCTAGATACGATATGGAATTAAAAAATCAAGATTTTGAAACTCAGGTCGAGAGACATGACGAAATTACCAAATTTGAGGAGTGAGTTGAGAGGAGCCCTTGAGTAAATGAAAATGTTCATACCTGGCTCGTGTGATATCGGATTTTTGTGTTCAAACATGCGAATCGAAGCTAACAACGCTAGCTATGAGATAGAATTAAAAAACTCAAGATTTTGAAACTCAGGTCGAGAGACATGACGAAATTAGCAAATTTGAGTAGTGAGTTGAGGGGAGCCCTTGAGTAAATGAAAATGTTCCTACCTGGCTCGTGTGATATCAGATTTTTGTGTTCAAACATGCGATTCGAAGCTAACAACGCTAGCTATGATATGGAATTAAAAAATCAAGATTTTGAAACTCAGGTCGAGAGACATGACGAAATTACCAAATTTGAGGAGTGAGTTGAGAAGAGCTAGTAGGTAAATTAAAATGTTCATTATTGGTTCGTGTGATATCGGATTTTTGTGTTCAAACATGCGATTCGAAGCTAACAACGCTAGCTATGATATGGAATTAAAAAATCAACATTTTGAAACTCAGGTCGAGAGACATGACGAAATTACCAAATTTGAGGAGTGAGTTGAGAAGAGCTAGTAGGTAAATGAAAATGTTCATACCTAGCTCGTGTGATATCGGATTTTTGTGTTCAAACATGCGAAACGAAGCTAACAACGCTAGCTACGAGATAGAATTAAAAAACTCAAGATTTTGAAACTCAGGTCGAGAGACATGACGAAATTACCAAATTTGAGTAGTGAGTTGAGAGGAGCCCTTGAGTAAATGAAAATGTTCATACCTGGCTCGTGTGATATCGGATTTTTGTGTTCAAACATGCGATTCGAAGCTAACAACGCTAGCTATGATATGGAATTAAAAAATCAAGATTTTGAAACTCAGGTCGAGAGACATGACGAAATTACCAAATTTGAGGAGTGAGTTGAGAAGAGCTAGTAGGTAAATGAAAATGTTCATACCTAGCTCGTGTGATATCGGATTTTTGTGTTCAAACCTGCGAAACGAAGCTAACAACGCTAGCTATGAGATAGAATTAAAAAATCAAGATTTTGAAACTCAGGTTGAGAGACATGACGAAATTAGCAAATTTGAGTAGTGAGTTGAGGGGAGCCCTTGAGTAAATGAAAATGTTCATACCTGGCTCGTGTGATATCGGATTTTTGTGTTCAAACATGCGATTCGAAGCTAACAACGCTAGCTATGATATGGAATTAAAAAATGAAGATTTTGAAACTCAGGTCGAGAGACATGACGAAATTAGCAAATTTGAGGAGTGAGTTGAGAAGAGCTAGTAGGTAAATTAAAATGTTCATACCTGGCTCGTGTGATATCGGATTTTTGTGTTCAAACATGCGAAACGAAGCTAACATCGCTAGCTATGATATGAAATTAAAAAGTCAAGATTTTGAAACTCAGGTCGAGAGACATGACGAAATTAGCAAATTTGAGGAGTGAGTTGAGAGGAGCCCTTGAGTAAATGAAAATGTTCATACCTGGCTCGTGTGATATCGGATTTTTGTGTTCAAACATGCGAAACGAAGCTAACATCGCTAGCTATGATATGAAATTAAAAAGTCAAGATTTTGAAACTCAGGTCGAGAGACATGACGAAATTAGCAAATTTGAGTAGTGAGTTGAGGGGAGCCCTTGAGTAAATGAAAATGTTCCTACCTGGCTCGTGTGATATCGGATTTTTGTGTTCAAACATGCGATTCGAAGCTAACAACTCTAGCTATGATATGGAATTAAAAAATCAAGATTTTGAAACTCAGGTCGAGAGACATGACGAAATTACCAAATTTGAGGAGTGAGTTGAGAAGAGCTAGTAGGTAAATTAAAATGTTCATACTTGGGTCGTGTGATATCAGATTTTTGTGTGCAAACATGCGATTCGAAGCTAACAACGCTAGCTATGATATGGAATTAAAAAATCAACATTTTGAAACCCAGGTCGAGGGACATGACGAAATTACCAAATTTGAGGAGTGAGTTGAGAAGAGCTAGTAGGTAAATTAAAATGTTCATACCTGGCTCGTGTGATATCGGATTTTTGTGTTCAAACATGCGAAACGAAGGTAACAATGCTAGATACGATATGGAATTAAAAAATCAAGATTTTGAAACTCAGGTCGAGAGACATGACGAAATTACCAAATTTGAGGAGTGAGTTGAGAAGAGCTAGTAGGTAAATTAAAATGTTCATACCTGGCTCGTGTGATATCAGATTTTTGTGTTCAAACATGCGAAACGAAGCTAACATCGCTAGCTATGATATGAAATTAAAAAGTCAAGATTTTGAAACTCAGGTCGAGAGACATGACGAAATTAGCAAATTTGAGTAGTGAGTTGAGGGGAGCCCTTGAGTAAATGAAAATGTTCCTACCTGGCTCGTGTGATATCAGATTTTTGTGTTCAAACATGCGATTCGAAGCTAACAACGCTAGCTATGATATGGAATTAAAAAATGAAGATTTTGAAACTCAGGTCGAGAGACATGACGAAATTAGCAAATTTGAGGAGTGAGTTGAGAAGAGCTAGTAGGTAAATTAAAATGTTCATTATTGGTTCGTGTGATATCGGATTTTTGTGTTCAAACATGCGATTCGAAGCTAACAACGCTAGCTATGATATGGAATTAAAAAATCAAGATTTTGAAACTCAGGTCGAGAGACATGACGAAATTACCAAATTTGAGGAGTGAGTTGAGAAGAGCTAGTAGGTAAATGAAAATGTTCATACCTAGCTCGTGTGATATCGGATTTTTGTGTTCAAACATGCGAAACGAAGCTAACAACGCTAGCTACGAGATAGAATTAAAAAACTCAAGATTTTGAAACTCAGGTCGAGAGACATGACGAAATTACCAAATTTGAGTAGTGAGTTGAGAGGAGCCCTTGAGTAAATGAAAATGTTCATACCTGGCTCGTGTGATATCGGATTTTTGTGTTCAAACATGCGATTCGAAGCTAACAACGCTAGCTATGATATGGAATTAAAAAATCAAGATTTTGAAACTCAGGTCGAGAGACATGACGAAATTACCAAATTTGAGGAGTGAGTTGAGAAGAGCTAGTAGGTAAATGAAAATGTTCATACCTAGCTCGTGTGATATCGGATTTTTGTGCTCAAACCTGCGAAACGAAGCTAACAACGCTAGCTATGAGATAGAATTAAAAAATCAAGATTTTGAAACTCAGGTTGAGAGACATGACGAAATTAGCAAATTTGAGTAGTGAGTTGAGGGGAGCCCTTGAGTAAATGAAAATGTTCATACCTGGCTCGTGTGATATCGGATTTCTGTGTTCAAACATGCGAAACGAAGCTAACATCGCTAGCTATGATATGAAATTAAAAGATCAAGATTTTGAAACTCAGGTCGAGAGACATGACGAAAATACCAAATTTGAGTAGTGAGTTGAGAGGAGCCCTTGAGTAAATGAAAATGTTCATACCTGGCTCGTGTGATATCGGATTTTTGTGTTCAAACATGCGATTCGAAGCTAACAACGCTAGCTATGATATGGAATTAAAAAATGAAGATTTTGAAACTCAGGTCGAGAGACATGACGAAATTAGCAAATTTGAGGAGTGAGTTGAGAAGAGCTAGTAGGTAAATTAAAATGTTCATACCTGGCTCGTGTGATATCGGATTTTTGTGTTCAAACATGCGAAACGAAGCTAACATCGCTAGCTATGATATGAAATTAAAAAGTCAAGATTTTGAAACTCAGGTCGAGAGACATGACGAAATTAGCAAATTTGAGGAGTGAGTTGAGAGGAGCCCTTGAGTAAATGAAAATGTTCATACCTGGCTCGTGTGATATCGGATTTTTGTGTTCAAACATGCGAAACGAAGCTAACATCGCTAGCTATGATATGAAATTAAAAAGTCAAGATTTTGAAACTCAGGTCGAGAGACATGACGAAATTAGCAAATTTGAGTAGTGAGTTGAGGGGAGCCCTTGAGTAAATGAAAATGTTCCTACCTGGCTCGTGTGATATCGGATTTTTGTGTTCAAACATGCGATTCGAAGCTAACAACTCTAGCTATGATATGGAATTAGAAAATCAAGATTTTGAAACTCAGGTCGAGAGACATGACGAAATTACCAAATTTGAGGAGTGAGTTGAGAAGAGCTAGTAGGTAAATTAAAATGTTCATACTTGGGTCGTGTGATATCAGATTTTTGTGTGCAAACATGCGATTCGAAGCTAACAACGCTAGCTATGATATGGAATTAAAAAATCAACATTTTGAAACCCAGGTCGAGGGACATGACGAAATTACCAAATTTGAGGAGTGAGTTGAGAAGAGCTAGTAGGTAAATTAAAATGTTCATACCTGGCTCGTGTGATATCGGATTTTTGTGTTCAAACATGCGAAACGAAGGTAACAATGCTAGATACGATATGGAATTAAAAAATCAAGATTTTGAAACTCAGGTCGAGAGACATGACGAAATTACCAAATTTGAGGAGTGAGTTGAGAGGAGCCCTTGAGTAAATGAAAATGTTCATACCTGGCTCGTGTGATATCGGATTTTTGTGTTCAAACATGCGAATCGAAGCTAACAACGCTAGCTATGAGATAGAATTAAAAAACTCAAGATTTTGAAACTCAGGTCGAGAGACATGACGAAATTAGCAAATTTGAGTAGTGAGTTGAGGGGAGCCCTTGAGTAAATGAAAATGTTCCTACCTGGCTCGTGTGATATCAGATTTTTGTGTTCAAACATGCGATTCGAAGCTAACAACGCTAGCTATGATATGGAATTAAAAAATCAAGATTTTGAAACTCAGGTCGAGAGACATGACGAAATTAGCAAATTTGAGGAGTGAGTTGAGAAGAGCCCTTGAGTAAATGAAAATGTTCATACCTGGCTCGTGTGATATCGGATTTTTGTGTTCAAACATGCGATTCGAAGCTAACAACGCTAGCTATGATATAGAATTAAAAAATCAAGATTTTGAAACTCAGGTCGACAGACATGACGAAATTAGCAAATTTGAGGAGTGAGTTGAGAAGAGCTAGTAGGTAAATGAAAATGGTCATACCTAGCTCGTGTGATATCGGATTTTTGTGTTCAAACATGCGAAACGAAGCTAACAATGCTAGATACGATATGGAATTAAAAACTCAAGATTTTGAATCTCAGGTCGAGAGACATGACGAAATTACCAAATTTGAGTAGTGAGTTGAGAGGAGCCCTTGAGTAAATGAAAATGTTCATACCTGGCTCGTGTGATATCGGATTTTTGTGTTCAAACATGCGATTCGAAGCTAACAACGCTAGCTATGATATGGAATTAAAAAATCAAGATTTTGAAACTCAGGTCGAGAGACATGACGAAATTACCAAATTTGAGGAGTGAGTTGAGAAGAGCTAGTAGGTAAATGAAAATGTTCATACCTAGCTCGTGTGATATCGGATTTTTGTGTTCAAACCTGCAAAACGAAGCTAACAACGCTAGCTATGAGATAGAATTAAAAAATCAAGATTTTGAAACTCAGGTTGAGAGACACGACGAAATTAGCAACTTTGAGTAGTGAGTTGAGGGGAGCCCTTGAGTAAATGAAAATGTTCATACCTGGCTCGTGTGATATCGGATTTTTGTGTTCAAACATGCGATTCGAAGCTAACAACGCTAGCTATGATATGGAATTAAAAAATGAAGATTTTGAAACTCAGGTCGAGAGACATGACGAAATTACCAAATTTGAGGAGTGAGTTGAGAAGAGCTAGTAGGTAAATTACAATGTTCATACCTGGCTCGTGTGATATCGGATTTTTGTGTTCAAACATGCGAAACAAAGCTAACATCGCTAGCTATGATATGAAATTAAAAAGTCAAGATTTTGAAACTCCGGTCGAGAGACATGACGAAATTAGCAAATTTGAGGAGTGAGTTGAGAGGAGCCCTTGAGTAAATGAAAATGTTCATACCTGGCTCGTGTGATATCGGATTTTTGTGTTCAAACATGCGAAACGAAGCTAACATCGCTAGCTATGATATGAAATTAAAAAGTCAAGATTTTGAAACTCAGGTCGAGAGACATGACGAAATTAGCAAATTTGAGGAGTGAGTTGAGAGGAGCCCTTGAGTAAATGAAAATGTTCATACCTGGCTCGTGTGATATCGGATTTTTGTGTTCAAACATGCGATTCGAAGCTAACAACGCTAGCTATGATATGGAATTAAAAAATCAAGATTTTGAAACTCAGGTCGAGAGACATGACGAAATTACCAAATTTGAGGAGTGAGTTGAGAAGAGCTAGTAGGTAAATGAAAATGTTCATACCTAGCTCGTGTGATATCGGATTTTTGTGTTCAAACATGCGAAACGAAGCTAACAATGCTAGATACGATATGGAATTAAAAAATCAAGATTTTGAAACTCAGGTCGAGAGACATGACGAAATTACCAAATTTGAGGAGTGAGTTGAGAAGAGCTAGTAGGTAAACTAAAATGTTCATACTTGGGTCGTGTGATATCAGATTTTTGTGTGCAAACATGCGATTCGAAGCTAACAACGCTAGCTATGATATGGAATTAAAAAATGAAGATTTTGAAACTCAGGTCGAGAGACATGAGGAAATTAGCAAATTTGAGGAGTGAGTTGAGAAGAGCTAGTAGGTAAATGAAAATGTTCATACCTAGCTCGTGTGATATCGGATTTTTGTGTTCAAACATGCGAAACGAAGCTAACAACGCTAGCTATGATATGAAATTAAAAGATCAAGATTTTGAAACTCAGGTCGAGAGACATGACGAAATTACCAAATTTGAGTAGTGAGTTGAGAGGAGCCCTTGAGTAAATGAAAATGTTCATACCTGGCTCGTGTGATATCGGATTTTTGTGTTCAAACATGCGAATCGAAGCTAACAACGCTAGCTATGAGATAGAATTAAAAAACTCAAGATTTTGAAACTCAGGTCGAGAGACATGACGAAATTAGCAAATTTGAGTAGTGAGTTGAGGGGAGCCCTTGAGTAAATGAAAATGTTCCTACCTGGCTCGTGTGATATCAGATTTTTGTGTTCAAACATGCGATTCGAAGCTAACAACGCTAGCTATGATATGGAATTAAAAAATCAAGATTTTGAAACTCAGGTCGAGAGACATG
>NW_028230521.1:0-96170 GCF_043228905.1 Azolla caroliniana | reverse complement strand
AAATGTATACAAGAAGCATTTCATGTTATTGTATATGGGGAACTACCCTTTATTATATGGTTGTAGTTATTATGTAATGGGTTTGTAATGTCAAGAGGACATTTTATGATTTCCAACTTTTATACAAGGGCAAGCACTCTCAAATAAAAGGGCATTGAGGTGCCCCAACTTTGGAGCCATCTTTTGGTTCTCATTCTCTCCCCATTGCATCCACTAAGAACCACTTTCCTCCATGTAGCTTTTCTACACTATTTATTTGAGATATTCATGATGTTTATTAGCAGTTGTCTATTTCGTTGAGATGCCTCATATCATATATGTTTCTTATCTAGTATTTATCTATTTAATTAAGACAACCATATTTGTTAATTAAAGTATTGATTAGGTGTGTGCTAAATTTAGTTTAACTAAAGAAACCTTCAAAGCTTCCACATTGCATGGACCGGAGACGAAGAGCTTTTATGTGTTGAAGTTTGACTTGGTCTTTGCCATTAGGGATTGATGCCCCCAATCCCTCGATTAGCGCACAATCAGGAAGATGACCCCGTATGACTTAGTAATGACCTTTGGAATTGCAACACTCTAAAATATGCGTTGCATTGGCCTTGTTGGGGAAATTCAATTTGCAATTCTCGAAATGCAATCCTTGAGAGTAAATAGTTTGTCTCCTTCATTACATGTGATAAAAGTGGAGAAGCCCAAAGATGTCAATGACAAGGATCACATTGATGATGGGAAATGGATCCATTTAGTCACAACAAGGAATGATGGAAGATTAAAAGTTTGTTATATATTATATTGAGCATAATCTCATCTTTGTAGTTACATTATCATCAAACAATATAGGGTACTATTGTTTATTAGAATGACCACTTCTAACCATTCGGAAATGGACTTGGGAAACAATTCACTTTACATGCACATGGATGCGAAACCTACCTATTTCAAGTCTATCCTTAGAAGGTTCATAAGTAAGACTAGGGAAACCCCCAAAAATAGAATAAAGAAATGTACACATGGTCAAATGCACAACTCCATAAGGAGCACATCGTCCACAATGAATGGGATCCACACACTTGTCACAATGGATGATAAGCACCCATCATCGTGTGAAGCCTTCTTCATAATCAATTCTATTAGAGATCTTGACGTGTCTCAAAGGCTTGAGATCTTGAAGAGTCCATCACAGTTGAACAGGAAGTGCAAGTAACCCTCCCCATTTGATCATATAACCTTGAAAATTGATGGTGCAAAAACATTATCTAAATAGAAATCCAACATAAAAACATTGACTTTCTAGAACAAGCCTAAGGACCCCAAATAGTTCTCCATAGCTTTTCAAACAAATAAACTTAGGACATGTGAACCATGAACCAATTTTCATCGTAGTTGATATTCAACATGTTAGGGAGAAACAACCTTAGTAGTAGCTCTAAGAGAGTTCAAGGAAGTCTTCACTTGGAGTTACATAGACAAGTGTGTGCCCCTTGATATGCGCATTGGTGTTAGACTAGTCAATGAAAGACATAGACCAATTTATCATTGCTATGCACAAGAAGTTGAAGACAAAATTGAAAAAGTGCTCAAGATTGGCATAGTTAAACCCCTTGGATGCACCATCAAATTGGGATAATCAAGTGTGTCTCTTATCCTTCTTGTTTTGAAGACAAATTGGGATAATCAAGATATGTGTCGATTTTTGCAAGTCCGAGTGGGCTACTATTTGTGATAACTACCTAATATTGTAAATTGAACATTTCTTGTAATGAATAATACAAAAAGGAGGCTTTATAGTTTTATAGATGGATTCTCTAGATACAAGCAAATAATGGTTGACGTAGAGTACCAACATAAGACAACCTTTCCCATAGAATTAGGCATGTTTTCTTATTCGCAAATGCCCTTTGACCTAATAAACACTTTAAGGGCATAAGAAAGAGGTGCATGCCATATAGTTACGTTTGACCTTAGAGAAGGGGTAGAGTTATACATCTATGATGTATGTTGTAACTCTACTTGGAGTGAACACCTCACTTTGCTTCAAGAATGTTTGAAAGAATTCATGAGTACTAACTATCTTTGAACTTGCTAAAATTGTCAATACATGTAAAACATAATATTGGGCATGTTGTGTTTGATTCCATTATTTCCAGGGATGAACCTAATACGATGCTCAACTACAGAATCCCATTGAAAGGATTTACCCTACCATATACACTACTTATTATGAAGAACTATATGCATTGAAATAGATCCAAATAAGGTATATATGTATTCTGGGGTGTGTGTGTGTGTGTGTGTGTGTGTGTGTGAGAGAGAGAGAGAGAGAGAGAGAGAGAGAGAGAGGGCATTGGTTTATATTGAATTTTTATGGAAGTACACATAGAAGTTAGGAACAATCTATTAATGACAAGGGAATGACAGAGATTCTAAGGTATCCACTTCATTCAATGGAAAGAGATCTCACATTCAAAAAGTTAATGGTAAGTTTTAACACATCAAGCTTCAAGTTGATCTTGTTATCTCAACCCTTACTAGCATGTCGACAAGACTTATTTAGTTGGGAGAATTTCTAGATGGATAGTGAACATCCTCGATTTAACTACAATGTAATTGTTAGGATAAGGAAGACGAAGTAGTAAGTACCTAGTATTGCACTAATATTTTTTTCCAAAAAAGAATATGCTTCGCAGCTTCCACAAGTTAAGAAAAGTCATATAGGTTGCACATGTGAAGTCACCTTGTCAAAGTCAATGACCATCCATAGATCCTTCCATTAAACAAGTTATGGAGATGATTATGTACATCCAAAGTAGCGGAAAACCAAGGGGAGAATTTTGCCAGATCATCCTATACTCTATCAATTGAAACCGGAACACAATTCCAAATCTTCTAAAAAACTATTTGTAGTAAGTCCAAATTTTGTATATTTGAGAGTCCTACCGTTTGCATTGTTCACAATAAATAGCATACCTAAATGGGCATCCGTTTTTGTGTGAGTTCTTATTGAGGATCTTTTTTTGTTGGAACAACAAAGTAAAGCAAACCATGCTCATTGTTAAAACAACAAGAACATTTTCATTATGATTCGCATAAAAACTATACAAGAAATGGAAGGAGGATATCGTAAGTCTTCAAGACATATCAATTATGTGATTGTGGTTGATTTAATTAGTAAATTTCTTGTTGGCTAGTGATTTCTTGGGTTCCCTTATTATTAATGAAGTGATTAATAAAAAATGGAGGACATAAATTACATCTATTTTTTATTGTTTATCAAGTGTGAGAGTGAGATATGAAAGGTTGGTAACCAAGTGAGCTAGCCACTCCATTGGTATGCGCAAGAGTGGTTTCACCAATTTATAGGGTGTTTGCCATCTAGATTTCATAGTAATGAAATGAAGAGGTATATTCTTGTTGGATGTTAAGTAGGTAGATTGACCATTTTGATTGACATTTTTCAACATACATGTGTGTTAAGGGGAGTACTCCACAAAGCTCATGCTCTAATTGTACCATAAGCTTCAATATCTAAGATAGTAATTGACTAACTTACATAATTGGCTTGGCATCATCCTCAAAAATTGTACACAAAAATGTGTCCCTTGAAATGTATCAACATTTTGATGCAAATGCCAAAGGTAGCATACCCACCATTACCTATTGAAGGAACATTTGTGTGTGGAACATTTTTCCCCTACTAAAAGAACTTATCTTTCCATTCTTTATTTTCCATCAACTTCGAAACAAAAACCATGAGATAACAATAGACAAAGTAGATAATGATGGCAATGTATGATCATATCTTGGAGGTATATGAATCTTCTCTCACGGAGTAATGAAGGGCATGATTTGCATAAATGTACCATGGTACTAAAATAATAATTTCATAGTTAAAGAGACAACCTTCACCATACAAATACTTCAATTGATAGAGGATTACAATATTGTCCACACTCCAACATTTGCCGCTTCACCAATCACCATTGAAGATTCAAAACATTTAAATGACTTGACCACAAATCACCATGAAGCTCCAATCCTCATTTTACCGATGTAGATAACAAAATTTTCAACAATCGCCCCAACTTAAGTTTTCAAATGCCTTTAAGAGACTAAACCTTAGAGCAACCATTTGATCTTCATAAATAGGGTAACTTCACGGATGATAAACATTACCTTGTTCCAATATTTGGCCATGTGATCCAAGATCGACCAAATCTCTTTAGGTGCATGAAATAAGCTACACATATTGATGTGTAACCCCCACACCATTGAAATTATGTTTCACCTTTAAATTGGTTTTAACCATATTATGGATAAGAACTTCAAGGAAGGTAAATGAATCATCTCATAATGCTTAAATTATTGGTAGTCTGCAAAAACGAGAGAGCTAGTCCAATAATTTCCCCACATTCTATCAAGCTATGCATCATAACAAGAATCATGTAACTATTAATGGAAAAAATAATGGGCTCAACAAGTATTCTTTACACTTGTTTGAATATATGAACATAATCCACAACCATTTGCACATTTTAAATATTATGGATGATGTTTCCGAAGGAAACAAGAACTATAACTTTTAGTGGAAGGGGTAATAACTTGTGAGACCAACTTTCCATGAATCAATCATATTCCTAAATTCCCGAACTTCTTGAATAATATTTCAAGAGGACCTTCATGTTGTTCAAACTCATTTGCAAATCCATCTTGGAAGGTGGTTGTATCATTAAAAATACCTCAAAAGAAACACTCCACTTAATCTTCATTTATATCTTCCTCCAAGATCATAAGGATTTTATGGTTACCCTTATTTTGTATTGATGGATATAATGCTAGACTCTAGTCATGTTTGTCTCATCTCATAATAAAGCAAGTATTCATGACCTAAAAAAGCCAAAAAATGTTGAATACAATTATAATTAATTTCTTGAGTATTAGTGTTCAAATTACTACTTATCTCTTGGCATATCACATTCAACACAACACGGGAGACGTGTAACTGATGGAAGAATTTATGGGTACTAACTATTATGATAATCTACATTCTATATCCTGCCTATAACACAATATTGTTGATGATCATGCACCATAAGGTCTTGATGAGCTTGAGACAATGTGACTTGTATATCCAACAATACATCATATTTGAGGAGGGACATCAACATCACATTACGTGTGTTTAACAAATGTTGGATAATGCCATACTTTCTTTGCATATTGATTCATGAAAATTTCCATAATGTGAGTAAAATGTTTAATGTTAGATGCATGAAAACAATGTGGATCCCTTAAGATATTGTAAACTCTTCTACATAACTTTGAGAATTTTATCATGTCAAAGAAAGGGAAAGTTAAGTTTAAGGGATTCCCTTCGTAATAAAGGTTGGAAGAACTTGGAACCCATCCATCATTTATTATATGCATTCTAATACAATAGAAAAATGGTCAGATGATGGCGTACGCTCAACACCAACTATGTTATCAACACTTTTCAAGCAAGAATGCATAGTTGGTTCAACCAACTTCATGTTGATCTATATACAACAAATTTAAATGTGTAAAGAGGATATGTTCCTTTAATCCAACTTCATGCATCATCTACCATGAACAAGTTACAACCTCTATTTCTAGAGCATCCAATAAACAATTTATCAACGTATATTGAACCACATTAGGATATATATTAAAGTCACCTAGCAAAAATCTTAATCTCTCAAGATAGAGAATGTGATATAAGCATCACCAAAGCCCATTCCATTGAGGAGATAATTCTTTCCCATCATAGTTGGCCTTGACCAAATAATGAATTACCCAGAAAAAATCGTGGTGTCTCAAGATAGAGAATGTGATATAAGCATCGCCAAAGCCCATTCCAGTGAGCATATCATTCTTTCCCATCACAGTTGACCTTGACCACATAATGAAATACTGAGGTGCATCACTTTGAACTACCACAAATTGTCCATTAAGTTCATTGATTATAATGCATAAGATATCACATATATTGGAAAGAAGAATGGGATCTAGCATAATCCTTATGCTCCGCCGCACCTAATGCAATCCATTGACTATTATACTTAGTCTCAATTCCCAATGGAAAGTATTTGAATGGCTTACATTATTGTCATGGGTGTTCAAACAGTTGAACCCAATTGTAACATTGACTGCGACAAATTGTCTTAAGACAAATGGACAACTCTCTCTCTCTCTCTACTATATACACACATACACCTGGCTAACCCAAATTTCATATTATTATATAGTGTACATGATGTTCTTTATTATAGTGTGTCAGTGATTGATGGGTAAAAGCTATATTAGACAAGGTGCAAGGAGATTTTCATTTTTACTCTCAAACTTACTCACTCCATCTTCTAGAGTTATGCCAAAAGGTTTGCAAAAAAACTAAGTGTAGTGAGATGGATGTGTTAAACAGTACAAAAATTTGAGGTTCATTCCTACGTATTTTTCAAAGCATTAATTGCACGGAAACAAATGTACAAGGAAGATTAAAAGCCCTTCATCCTTTTATTAAGACAAATGCATCTTGCATACTATAAAGAACACGAGACATATCCCTTGAGAGGAGGAGAAAGAACAAAATCAATAAATGACTTGAAATCTTTACATAGGCATATACATTCAAAGAAGAGAATTAAGGAAAAGAATTATGTAGGTAGCTAGTGGGGCCTTTTGGAAGGCCAAAACCGTTACATCCAAAGTTCAAAAAATGGAGAATAGTTCCCTATGTTTTATAGATCACTATGATAAATAGGGTGGTTAATGTTTAAATTATTTCCTTAAGTTTGTCATGTTCCCAATATATAGAGAACTTGCAGGTGTGACGAAAGGATTTTGATAATCACATAAATGCACATTTGCACACAATTTGCACATTTGGTATGCTCATTCTACCTTTGCTTAGCATTGCACTCGATCTTTCCGTTGTCATTAGGAAAATGCATTTCATGTTACATGTTTTTTGGTATAGAGTTTGGCATATACTTGTAGTGCTTGAAATCCCTGAAACGATATATGCATGTTTATTCTGTTAGAGGGCTTCACAAGGCCTTACCAAATTATTTGCAACCCATTTTTGGTTTCACATTTAGCAGAAGTTTGTATCCAAAACAATGTGCAACATAAGTTTCATTATTTCAAGAGATCAATTATTCATTTCCTTCCATATATCACACATGTGTGAGGATTCTATTCACATTGAAAATTCTTGCAACACTTTTGCATTTTTTACTTTATATCATTCAAGTAATCGGGACAAATAAATATGCTAAACTCAATCAAGAAATCGAGAACTTATACGAGAGACTAGTGCATTTGGTATTTCATAACATCAAGTCATGCCAAATTTCTCACTTTCAATACCACACATCATACATATCTTCTCTCACTCACTCACTCACTCTCTCTCTCAAACATCACAACATTGACTCCAAGGATGTGATTTGCTTGCAATGTGGCTTCCGGAAGATGTAATCCCTAAAAAATAGCTATCCATTTCATTAAGGAACCAAATTCAACATTTATGTCCTCATTACCTATTGTCTTCTCGATTTCCATAATAATCTTTAAGATTTACTATGTTTGAATATGTACATAGACACAATAAACAAACACAATTTCCATTCTTTATGACAGACACTTTTGTTCCTTTGGAGTATTGTGCTGATTTGACTAAAATACAAATTAAAAAATAAATCTCAATAGCATGTTTTTAAGGTAAGTACTAAGTAATAACTAGCTTCTAGGCACATTGACTTTAGCCAAAGCCAAAAGAATAAGGAAAAAAAACACTCTTGCAACAACCATGTATACATACACATACACACATATATACAAGTGCCATGTCTATAGAAGTATATACGATGCTTATGCATGCATGTGTGTATGGCTATATAATCATATTACTGAAATATGATGGATACTAAAAATTTCCAATTCCTAAGCCATAAGCTGTAAACAAATCATGATAGAAAATCTTTTAGAAGCACAAAACACACAGAAAAAATAACGGCCTCATCAAAATTCCCAAATCCACGAGCGCGCACACACACATATATATACACATACAAACATGGAACCAATCTCATTTCATTCTTCCAAATCAAACCACGCGTTTAAGTAATTGAAAGTTGTGTTTCATTGCTGTCTGCAAACAAACAAACAAAAATAATAATAGTTATTATTTTTCATCTATACAAATGTTGTAACAAGCCAATAAAAGATGTGCCATATATGATATATGTGGTTGGGAGGTCTCTAGCCGTAGCATCGGATGGGGTCATTACAACCCTTCGCAGCCGATTGCTTCGATCCGAAACGACCACCCTTAGCAAGATATTGTTGGTGATATTCCTCGGCCCGATAGAACTTCTTGGCGGGTAATATCTCCGTAACTATCTTCCTATTCATTTTTTGTTGGTGTTGTTCCTTGGATTCCAAAGCAATCTTTTCTTGCTCTGGGGTGTAGAAATAGATACCAGATCGGTATTGTGTTCCAACATCCCCACCCTGCATGAAGACCAAGCTTGTAAACTTATACAACCATCAAAACAATTGTCAAATCATACAAGGTATCTGGTAAAAAAACAGCTAAGATATTGCCTAGACTCATCCCTTTCATCATGGCCCATCATGATGCATTTTGATCCTTTAGCATATATAATCTGCATTGCTTCATCTTCTGATCCTCACTGATAAGACTATGATGACATAAACCTTAAACATAAAAGAAAATCACATCATGTTTCACCCCTTAGTTCTATAAAGATTTTTAGCCTGATATTGGTACATCTACGTATATAATCTGCATTGCGTCATCTTCTGATCCAAGGTTTCCATGGGGTTCAGTATCTTTCTAATGCTCACTGATAAGACTATGGTCACATCAAACTAAAACATAAAAGAAAACAACATCATGTTTCACCCCTTAATTCTATATAGATTTTTTGCCGGACATTGGTACACCTTAATGCCCCATCCTCATCATCTACAAAGTACTTTTGTACTGGATAAGAATGGTACCAAATCTTCTCAAGGAAAATAATAAGAGTTGCTGAAAATGGGAGATTTGCAATAACAACACCGCAAGAATATATTGGTAAGGTCATAGAAGGAGTCCTTACTATGCTCTCTCTTTTTTATATTCAGGTTGTGCGCCAGTGATAAAGATATATTTCTATCAATACATTCATCGGGGATTAAATTTACTCGATGACCATGTGCATTGCATGGATTCAACATGCATGAGCTTCTGGTCTCTGCCTGCAAGTCTCTCAACTGAGCAACACATGTTTGATGATTTGAATCAAGAGCTGCTTAATAACTCCATTCACACTGCATGAACATGATTCACGGTGTTCCCATAGGTCATATTTGACTTCTGAGGATGATAATAAAATCTATCTATCTACGCACACATATATATAGGTTAAACATGAAGTGATCAAACGAATTGCACAAATGATCAAGCCGTTGAAACCTTTCCACATCTAGCGAGAGATAAGACAAAATTAAACTTGGCCAACACCAAGCGAAGATATGCAACTTAGCCTTAGGTCAGAAGAGATAGAAGCATGGAAGGTCACTCAATGAGAAGCAGCCCGGTAGACATGATAACTCCACATTTGAGATGTGGCATCCTACAAAGGTCCCTAAAGAATTCTCTAGTGCAACGACTGGCAATACCGGGTGACAAGGATTCACACTCTCCTTGGTTTTTATATTGATTCCCCAAGTCAATTACAAACAAATCTAGAAGTTTCGTGAAAAGCAAAAAAAACAGGAGGCATGGTATTTTAATTATCATAAAAGAATTGCAATCAGATCAGATCATCAAGCGAAAAAGTTCAATTTACAGCAATGGTGTCATGGTAAGAATCAAACATGTTCAATTTACAATGAAAAGCGTCTCCATCATGAGAGATGTAACTCTGTTAATCACCTGAGTTCAACAATAGGTGGTTCTCCTAGATCCTTATTTGTACATTTAATTGATATCCTTTAAATCCCTCTTTTTCCGTACTTCTTTTTGCATACAAAAGGGTACAATGTAAAGGAGTTGTACTTATGATTTTAATGATTAATTAGTAAACAGTCTCGACATATAATTCATGAATATCTTACCTAAAAAAGGCAGGTTTAACTGAGTTTTTGAGGGCATGTAATATTGAACACTTACACATACTAACCCCCTCTCCGACATATACTGGGAAGATTTCATCATTCAGAATGACAAACAGAGAGATATACTAGGGAATTCAACATGGTCATAGGGTTGGAAGTGTGTACAACATGACAGGAGGTATTGTACTGATTAAAACAGAACAAAATATGGTATGATCCTTGATTCAAGAAACAAATTCCACAAAAACCAAGGGAGTTTGAAGTTAAACCTTTGAACGGTGTGTTTACTCGACATCAAAATACACATTATCGTAACCAACATGATAGGAAGAGTTGATAATTCAAAGAGGCCAAAACCTGGTTACTTAAGTGTTAATACAGCTACCTTAAACAATACTTGAATCCATCAAAACAAAGGTACGTCTTACCTTAAGCAATACTTGAATCCGTCAAAACACAAAGCGCAACATTTCATATCCGATCACAAAGGCAGAATCTATCTTAAAAAAAACAAGGAGATGACATATAAGGAGAGTTTTTTACTAGAATTTTACCTGGCGATTGAGGGTCGTCGGGTCATGACGATCCCAGAAGGTGCGGAGGAGATCCTCGTAACTGCACGAGTTGGTGTCGAAGAGGACACGGACAACCTCTGAGTGGCCCGTGTTACCGCTGCAGACAGCATTATAAGAAGGGTTGTGAACAATCCCTTGAGTATAGCCTACCTCCGTTTTGGTGACTCCAGGGACTCGTTTCATCCGGCGCCGAATTGAGCGAACTGTTGTCCAGCAGGGGGCAAGTCATCGTCGGGGCCCTGCGCAATGCTCGAGTCGGCCGAAGCCGATGCAGAAGGCACCCCTGAGCCTGTGCCGAGCCCGAATGCCTTCTCGAGCCAGGAACCCATGTTGCTGCGGATTCCACGGTTAGGGTGGGAGGTGAGGCTCCGGCGGTTGCTGAGGAACGCAGATTTGGGATTAGGGTTAGGGTTAGGGTTAGGGTTAGAGAGTCGGCTTAGTCGCTTGAAATTGGAGAGGGAGCAGCAAGTGGCGGCGAGGGGGAGATTTGGGCGTATGGAGGAGGCGCTTGCAGAAATGGCCTTCATCTCCATGGATGATGATGATGCCTACTATATGTATGTACATACATTACATACATATTCACTCGCTCACTCTCTCTTTGAGAGAGCTCTTTTGGGGAAGATGACATGCCACGTGGTCCGACATAGCCCAGCCCAGCCCCTGCCACGTGGCGCCCTTATCCACCACCCGTTACCTCGGAACCCCCCGATCCCGCTCCCGGTCGAATTCTGGACTATGTACCTGCACTCCACACCACATACTTTAGTTCAAAGTGTGTCTCTCTGCCTCTACGATATATATATGTATATATAATCTGGTGTTCTTAGCTCGCGCAGATTGATGACCTTTGGGAGGTTCATCCGTTCGTAGATCATCACGCACCCCCCGTTCTGATTCCCATTTAGATTGGGGAATGTGACAACGTTATCGTTCCTAGCTTGTAAAGGAAACCGCTCTCGTCACGCCACAAAGGAGAGAATGGGCAGAGGCTCTCTGTGTAGATAGATAGTTTAATGAAGGCTAAGGCAGTCACCAATTTAGGAGATACTACCATTACTGCCTAGCCATTTAGGCACCCAACCCTTACATAAGAGCAACAACCCACTTGTGAGGGTTGCACTCTACTAACTTAGGTTGTGCTTGGGCCAAGTCGAGCATATGTGAATTGTTTTGATGCTTCTCCTAATTCCCATTGGCGCAATAGGGCCATCTTGGACTTGAACAAGAGACTCACCTATGAGGTGAATAATCACGCCTCCGCCCTTCTTCTTATTATCTCATTGAGATCGAGAATTAATATATTATTTCTTAGCATTGACTCGTCCTTCCACTACGCAACATACAATTATCTCTCGTATTGTGTTGTCCAAGCGTGCTTGTTTCCTTGCCCCTTATCTTATTAATGATGGGTGTTTATTGGCATAGGAAGAGGAGAATGGACAAAAGCAATCTAATGCTTAATTGGTTAAAGTGTATAACTATCAAATTGTGGGTTGTAACTTGTAACTTTCACCCCTGCACACATGGAAGAAATTAGTTTCTTTGGTAATAAGTTTTGTTTGTACGTGCCCAACCGAAAACAGTATCACTTGAACTATAAATGAAAAGGGTTTTTTATTGTGGGTTGAGAAAATAAAGGATTAAAAGGAAGAGAGAGGCCTCACTGATTTTAATTAATAATTTAATCAATGAATTGTTGTGTTATAACGCGAGTTAATGGTGAGAACTTAGAAGAGAGGCTAGGGACAAGAAGTGAGAGGAAAGCAAGGGGCAAGAGGAGTTTTAGGAACAAGATTAGGGCCAAGGGTGAGATGAGTGTTAGGAGTGAGAAGAAAGCCTATGGGCAAGAGGAGTGTTAAGAGCGAGAAGAAAGCATGTGGGTGAGGGAAGTGGTTGGAGTGAGAAGAGATGATGAAAAAATGGGAGCCTAACAATGAGAGGAGTGCTAGGAGCAAGACAAGACTCATAAGCCAAGAGGAAATCGCCAAATATTCGTGGGTCATTGTCTACTATAACTTAGGGATATATGATTCTAGCATGACACACAGTTATGTGTCAACTTTAATATGAGCATTTTTCTATTGACCCACATACATGTACATCTAACCATTCAAATGAGGGATTTCAGTTGTTTTATGTTACATTCTTTCTTTGTTGCATTCTATGGTTTGATCTTGGTCGTTTTTTGGGGATGGTCATTGTGTTCATCATTTGGGGAATGGTCATTTGACATGTAATTGAGATTTATCCTACCCTTGTATCATTTTGGATCTAAGCTCTAGAGTTTATCCTATTTTTTGTTATAACATTTGGAATATAAGTTTTGTGTCGTTTTTTCTGCTTTGTTCGTGTTCAACTTAATGTATGATACCATCCAACTAAATGTGCAACCTTTGATTTGTGCTTCCTCATCCCCACTTTTCTTCCTCTCGTTCTTGTAGGTATGTAAAGTGACAAGGCAAATCATTTTTTTTAGTGGTAACTTTATGTGTCTGCTGGAATAACTCAAAACCCCACTACAGAATGTTAATGTATGACATGCCTATGATGTTTAAAAACACTCAAAGAATTCGCTAGCTGAATTTGTCTAAGTAGAAGGCCATTTATCCTTACACAATCATGTACGACTTTGTTTAATGAACTACACAACGATCAGAAAATCATTAAGGTTTCGTTGCATTCCATAACCCCCAAAGGTATCACATATTTGCTACGTTGACACTCTACATCCATCAATGGAATGCCAAGAAGCATTATAGTGGAATCATGATCCGTAATGTTATTGCATGTCTATGGTTAATGGTTAACGTCATCATTGTTAATGTTGCCTTTTAAAGTGAAATAGTATTTTGTTTTAACACATTGCATTCTAGATATAATTATGATGCATAACGCCATTATGATTAGCATTTGCCTTCTTTAAGTGCAATATTTTCTCGTTTGACACTTCGTATTCTAGATCGAGGTCTGATGTATATCGTGTCACTATTAGTAGCATTGCCATTCCAAGCGCAATATTATGGTTACTTACTGCACTTTGTATTCTAGAGAATGTGACAAAGTGTGAATGGTGTAAATAACAATCGGCAACGTTTGAACCAAACCGCGAAACCACGGCTTAACAGTTAAAACGGTTTGTTTCGGTTTCAATAGTTTAAAACTACGGTTTAAACGGTTTAACAATATTTTATTTTTTATTTTTTAAATATTTTTTAAATAAAAAAAATAAAAAAAATAGTTTTAAAATAATATTTTCATTTTCATGCCTTATTCTCACATTTTGGGAGAAGTTTTAAAATTTAATAATAATATTTTAAAATTTAAAATTAGACCTAAGCTGAAAACCGAAACCGAACTACGAAACCATGATTTTACCAGTTTAATGGCTAATGGCTTAACAGTTTGAATATTTTTAATGGTTCGATTTAACTGTTTCGTGGTTCGGTTCGGTTCAGGTTTCAACATCTCCATACACATGTATACACACACATTCCCAAATAAATGTATTCATCATACAACAAACACACACATTCATAGCCCAAAGAAGATCTTAAATACACACATACATGTATTCAACCATCACACACACAAATGTATTCAATCATACACACAGAAATGTATACACGCACATTCCCAAATACACATGTATACACGCACATGTGTATGATTGAATACATTTTTGTGTGTGTATGATTGAATACATTTCTGTGTGTGTGATGGTTGAATACATGTATGTGTGTATTTAAGATCTTCTTTGGGCTGTGAATGTGTGTGTTTGTTGTATGATTGAATACATTTATTTGGGAATGTGTGTGTATACATGTGTATGATTGAATACATTTCTGTGTGTATGATTGAATACATTTGTGTGTGTGATGGTTGAATACATGTATGTGTGTATTTAAGATCTTCTTTGGGCTATGAATGTGTGTGTTTGTTGTATGATGAATACATTTATTTGGGAATGTGTGTGTATACATGTGTATGATTGAATACATGTATTTGTGTATTTTAGATCTTCCATGGGCTGCGAATGTGTGTGCATGTGTATGATTGAATACATGTTTGTGTGTATTTAAGATCTTCTATAGGCTGTGATTTAATACATGTATGTGTGCATTTAAGATCTCCCATGGGCTGTGTATGATTGAATACATGTATGATTTTGATTTTGCCAACATTTGAATGTCATTTAAATGCCAACATTTGAATGTCATTTAAATGCCAACATTTGAATGCTTGAATTTGCCCATGTGATTCATGCATTATTGGGCTCTTTTTTATGCCCACATTTGAATGTAAAATCTAAAATCTTGTATACATTCTTTGCGTTTTTTCTCCCTAAATAATAGTAATGTAATGAATGCCTTTCTAAAAATGTTTTGTACAGATGGCTAGTCGGTCCAAGATCTTCATAGACTTTGATGCAGATTGGGGTGAAACAATACCCTATGAAGGGAGGTATGGCATGAATCATTTCTCTACTTTATATTGTGTATAAATAATAATGTTTGTGTGCTAACTTGAATGTTGGTTTAGGGTTTATGTAAGAAAGGGTGTTAGGTGCCCCAAATCCAATGATACGAAGGCTGAAAACATCATTACTCAAGACTCGAGCATGGATACGAACCCCATGCATGACGTGGGTCCAGGTGTTGAAGATATCAAAGTAAATGGTGAGTTTATGTCCATTCTTATAATCATTATTGATGTAAGCATATTTTGGGTTTTTCTAATGCAAATGTGACACCATTGTTGTAGTGGACCCTATGTCCCTCTTCAAGTGTGGAAGAGACTCAACAGGTATCAAATGTCGCACCTGTATTGTGGGAGATTCGTGTAGAAAAGAGGGGAGATGGTTTCGAAAAAAAGCGGACATGGAGGCCCATTTACAGAAGGCACATGGCATCCATGTAATACTGCCTCCGGGGCTAAAGATAGACGAAGAAGAGCAATCGACCTCCATGAGGAGTACAGCCACATCATTCTTCAGCGAATACGAAAGACAACGATCAATAAATCGTTTTTTGGATCCGGAGCTCAAGTATAATAGATCACGCCAATCACACATGAGGAAGTTGAGGACAAGAGCAATAAAAATCTTCAAAGCCACTCCGGACTCACTTCGAACATGCAAGGAGGCTGATTTCATTGCTCAATTCGTTAGCCAACAAATGGCCAGGTATGACGAGGGAAAGGAGCATAGGATGGCAAAAGTGAGGTTGAAGATTGCGGATGCGTCTAAAGATTATGTAAGTATGGTTTATGATTTTGTGTGCATCTTATGTGAGTTTAAAACTTATGATTATGTGTGAATCTTATGTATGAATTGTAGTGTAAGAGTCATGGAATTCCCATACCAAAGGATGAGGCACATGTCGAGATCGATGGTGGTCAAGACCAACAGTCAGAATCGACAATGCAACAAGCAAGGAGGCCGAAAATCCAAATCCGCAGGAAAGAAGTGGACCCATGTAATTCGGAGTTCATTACATCATCTGACACACATGAGGATGCAGACATTGGGATTGTCTTTGTTGGTCCAGGGACAATCTCGAAAACATGGGATAACTCTGCAAGAAATAAGTTCACCAGGTATGTTGTTATGCTGGGGGCATGATATCAATAGTTAACATCATGTTTGTTTAGTAGTTACTAATCTAGCCTAATAAACAGGTATCAGGTGGCATGCCGACGACTGGATGTAGCGGTCTTCTTGTTGGAGATACAACTATGTTCGTTGATCACAGTAGGGGAGATGGCATCCACATGGATGATAACCCTCTTCCATTTATGGATGGAGTACTCGCTGCCCCCCGAGATCAACAAGCGGTTTCATATTGTGGATCCGCTATGGGTACAACTAGAAGGCCAAGGCGATAAGGTCAAAGACGTACTCACTCGTGTTCCTGAAAGGGATTATGTCTTCATTCCAATATTGAACGCAGGGCATTGGGTGCTTTGGTTGAAGATGCGACAAACTCCTACGGGTCTCGATGCCAAGGTGAGGAGCCCAATTATATTTTGTGATCCACTAAATATTCATCCGACTACCAGGGTGCGGACATTGGGTGATTTGGCTATACGACATATCTCGAGTCGGACACATGACCATTGCATCATCAACAACGGGCAATTCCATGAATTGCGTATCCCAACCCAACCTAATGGGACCGATTGTGGGTATTACATGATACAAACTATTCGCATGTTGGTCGAGGAGTTGATTCAAGGATTTGAGTCCGATCAATTTGTAAGTATTTATGAGATTTGAATTTGAGCATTTGTTTTTGTTTTTGTTGATGGCATCTTCAATTGTAGGGTAAGGAGCAATGGTTTGGATTCGAAGACGTGGAGCTCCTTCGGAAAATCATGGCAAAATGGGCACGAAGGACTTTGGGCATATGACTACGTGGAGTCATTTTGCAATGGTTGTATATGACTCAATGTAAATCATTTTGGTTGTATATGAATCTCATTTTGGTTGTAGATGACTCAATGTAAATCATTTTGGTTGTAGATGACTCAATGTAAATCATTTTGGTTGTAGATGACTCAATGTAAATCATTTTGGTTGTATATGACTCAATGTAAATCATTTTGGTTGTATATGAATCTCATCTTGGTTGAATATGAATCAATTTTTGAATCTCATTTTGGTTGTATATGAATCTCATCTTGGTTGAATATGAATCAATTTTTGAATCGCATTTTGGTTGTATATGAATCTCATTTTGGTTGTGTATGAATCTCATTTTGGTTGTATATGAAAATCATTTTGGTTGTATATTGGAATTGTTTTGGGTGTCAAAAGAATAAGACTAATAGCTTATTGACAAGTAGTGAAGGCAATGGTTTTTGAGAAAGGCCAATAAAGAGTAAGTATATAGAAAGAGTGCTTCGGTCCTTACGTAAAGAATACATAGTAAGACATAATGTCAATCCATTTCAAAGACATAATAAGACTCAATGTCAATCCAATTCAAAGACATAATAAGACATAATAAGACTCAATGTCATTCCATTTCAAAGACATAAATAAGACTCAATGTCAATCCATTTCAAAGACATAAATAAGACTCAATGTCAATCCATTTCAAAGACATAAATAAGACTCAATGTCAATCCATTTCAAAGACATAATAAGACTCAATGTCAATCTTATGACTAAGGTTAAAAATCGGGAGTGCCATGACTAAGGTTGATTGGGCTTTGATCTTGCATCATGCTTATGCACTCCGAGATCTTGGGAAAGTGGCACATGTTCAACCCTACCTGCATGGTGAACCAGGATCTCCCGCCATACAACCATTTATCTTGATACTTCAAGATCAATGGATGTTGGAAATGTGTGAGCGGTTGACCCTAAACAACTCTTGGGCAATCGACTCGACATTTAAAACAAACCAATTTGGGCTACCATTATATGCCGCAGTTGCCCCCAATGCCATGGGAATTGGGATCCCATTATGGTACATGCTTTGTAGTTCTGATAAGGGGTCAAACCATGAGCAAGTGGCATTAGAAACTTGTTTGAGAGTCATATTCGCAAGGATGCCCACGGTGAGGCCAAATGCGATAGTGATCGATAAATGTTGGACGTCATATAATGCCATAACTAATGTGGTTGCAACAGACCGTCAATCTTGGATTGTTGTAAATGGGCAACGGTCCCAAACACATTTGTGGTTTGACATGTGTGTGGAGGAAACTCTGGCCCAAGTTTGGTAGAATGTTCAATTATGGACATGTTGACACTACCAATATTGTGGAAAGACATTGGCAGTTTATCAAGTATACTGCCTTGAGGGGAAGAATAAACCGATCAATTACCGACCTTCTACATGTCTTAATCGGGGACAGTGAAACTGGCACTTGCATAGGAGGAAAGGTAATAGAGTGGTACAAGCAACGACAAGAAATATGTGAGAGTGGTCGGTTTGCACCTCGTGCGAATTGTAGGGATCAAAGGTCTCGACTTAAAGAAGCAGAGAGAATATTGGAAAGGTATGTCGAAAATAGACATCTCGCAAGAACTTATTGGCAGCAACAATAGACATCTCGTGCAACAATAGACATCTCGCAAGAACTTATTGGCAGCTCCCCAAACACTTCCTGTCGAATACATGTGTATAATGGACGTATTCACACTATCCCGTTTTGGCCATTTATGTAATTAGCATAAAGGGTAGTTGCCCTAAGTCGGTCACTATATATATTGACCTAGTAACCTTTTTGTAAGGTTGGTTGTTGTATTATTTGCTTTGGGAATAAAGACTCTTTTGTGTCTCTCTCTCTCTCTCTCTCTCTGTGCAACGACCTACAATCTCTCATACACAGGTACTCAGAAGAATCGAATGCTTCTTGATCTTCCGCATTGACGACATTGTCTCCAACATCTGGTATCAGAGCCTGCACAGTACTCGGTCCTTCATCCCGCTGTCGGCCGTCGTCTCAGCCTGCACAGCATTCGGTTTCCTGCGTCATTCGAAAAAGAGAGAAGAAGAAAAAAAAAAAAAAAACCAGGTTTGCATCTCATCGCGTTAGATCATCTTCGCTTGGAGTAAGCCAGCAGGTTGTACTCTGTTCTCCGTGATCGTAACCGCTCGAGGTGAAATCCCCTTGTGCAACATCGACACGATCGTGCTCCACTCGGTTAAACGGCATCCGAAGAGGTAATCAAACGCTGCTCGTTGTAACCACTCGGTGCAGATCGGTCTCAAGACAACAACCCCAATTCGTGCTTCATCCGGCTGATCGACATTCGAGAGGATCAGTTGGATCTGTCTCTCTCGTCGCTGCAGCCACCCGAAGCAGAATCGGTCCAGATAATCGGTTTCAATAATCGGTATTCGGCACATATATCCGAAGCGAACCGGGCTCACTCCGACTCGGCAACACTCGGGAAGACCAGTCGGTTCTGTCCCTCAAGCTACCGAAGTCAATTCGAGCAAGTTCCGAAGCCGAACCGACTCGGGTTCAAATCCGACTAGAACGATATCGGGTGAGCCAACCGGCTGCACTCCAACAAGGTTCGTAGTCAACTCCGAACCGAGCTTCGTCAACCGAAACCGAATTTGATGGCATCAACTTCCGGCTCGTCAGAAATGAGTCTACGAAAGTTCGATGGATCGAACTTCAACTTCTGGAAGGAGCAAATGCAGGACTATCTCATAGTCAAGGGACAAATCGATCCCATCGAAAATGAAGAACCTCCAGAAGGATACAAACCAATTGAGTGGCAGAAGCTGGACAGAATCGTCCGCGCCACGATTCGGATGCACCTATCGGAATCGGTATACTTTACGGTGCAATCGTGTACGACAGCATTCGAACTGTGGAAAACACTGTCGGACACTTACGAAAAGAAGGTCGCCGCAACGAAGATGTTTCTGATCCGGCGCCTCTACAACTTGCGGATGAAAGAATCCGACTCGGTTCAAGCACACCTCAATGAGTACGAAAGCATAAGCTCCCAAATCTCGTCACAGGGGACGGCAATCGAGGATGAACTCAGAGCAATGATACTCATGAGCAGCCTTCCCTCATCATGGGAAACTTTCGTCACAACCGTGTGCAACGCGTCAATCACGGCTGTTAAATACTCCGAAGTCACGAGCGCAATCCTGACCGAAGCAGCTCGGAGAAAGTCTTTCGCCAAAGACTCAACAGACGACGCTTATGTAGTACAAGGTTCGACAGACCGATCGAACATACGAGGAAGAGATTCCTCACGGCCGCCGAACAATCAGCGAAGACGGAGCCAGTCACGGGATAACCGAATCTGCAACTATTGCAAGAAACCCGGACACATCAAAGCCGACTGCCGCGCACTCAAGAACAAGAACAACAAGAAGAGTGGCCGGCATGAGGAGATCAATTACGTCAGCTTCTCAGCTGATGTACTACCGGACGACCCGAATATACTATCAATCGAAAATCCAGTCGGATCAGAAGTTCTACTCACGACTGAAGAATCGAGCACATGGCTCTTAGATTCGGGCGCGTCCTTTCACGTGACTCCTCATCGATCCCAATTTCGGCAATATACGATCCGTCACTCCGACTCAGTTCGGGTCGGCAACTCACAACACTGTGACATCATCGGAATCGGCACAGTAGAGCTCAACCTTGCAGGTGGCTCTACACTTGTACTCCACAATGTCCGACATGTACCCGAGCTCTCAAGGCCATTGATCTCAGTCGGACAACTAGATGAAGACGGCATTCGTGCCGGTTTTTCTTCGGGAGGGTGGACACTCCACAGGGGGAACCTCCTGCTTGCTAGAGGACCTAAGATACACTCCCTGTATCCGTTACATGTTACACTCAGAGAGGGTAACCTGTTTTTGGTGGATATTCCTGTGTCATCATTATGGCACCGAAGACTGGGACACCTCAGCAAGGCCGGCATCACGCACCTATCTAGAGCCGGATACATCCCCAAACTCTCCTTCTCGGACCATCAATTTTGCGAGCATTGCCAGTATGGCAAACAAGCAGCCGCATCACACCCGACATCAGCACCAAGAGAAACGAGACCTCTCGATTTGGTCCACTCGGACGTCTGTGGCCCAATGCCGCATCAGTCTCTCGGCGGTGCCTCTTACTTCGTCACTTTTATTGACGATTCGACTCGAAAGGTGTGGGCTTATCCAATTCGCACTAAAGATCGGGTCTTCTCGATCTTCACCGGTTGGCTCGCTATGGTAGAAAATCAAACCGACCGAAAGCTGAAATGCCTTCGGACTGACAATGGGGGAGAGTTCAAATCAGAAGAATTCGTCAAATTCTGCCGACAACGCGGCATCCGACGTGAATTTACGGCACCACACAGTCCGGAGCAAAACGGGATTGCCGAACGCATGAATCGGACAATCCAAGAACGGATAGTTTCCATGCTCCAACACTCCGGACTGTCGGATGGCTTCTGGGCAGAGGCTCTACTCACGGCAGCACACATAATCAATATGTCGCCAAGTAGACCTCTAGGACTTCAAATTCCTCAGGAACTATGGATCGGCAGTAAGCCGAATTACGACAAGCTGAGGATCTTCGGATGCGAGGCGTACGCCCTTATTCCGAAAGATGATCGCCGAAAACTTGCACCTCGGTCCAGGAAATGCATTTTCCTTGGATATGGATCCGACGGCGAAATGGGATACCGACTCTGGGACCCCGAACGCAGACAAATCGTTCGAAGTTCGGACGTTGTGTTCAACGAGTCGGCTATGAATCCATCAGTCGAAAAACCGATCGAAGTCCGAAGGGTAACATTTTCCGATGTGCCGACCCTTCAAGAAGGCCCCGCTCTCAACACACGGTCAGCTTCACGGGTAGCTGAACCTTACACTACCGACTCGGACGACTCTGACTCGGCACAGCCGAATGATTCGGTTTCGGACCATCCGACCTCGATACCCGATGCGACCAGTCCAATCATACCTCGACGATCCGAGAGACTGTCGCAACCTCCGGAGAGGTATTCTCCTGGAATTTTCTTCACCGACGCCGGCGAACCGACGTCTTACGAAGAAGCATCGACATCTGTCGATTCAGCCACCTGGCATCTGGCGATGGAGTCGGAAATGCACTCTATCCGGGCAAACAAGACTTGGGATCTGGTCGAATTACCTAGGAACCGACGTGCTCTTCCTTGCAAGTGGGTTTATCGACTAAAAGAGACGTCTGATTCGACCACCCCAAAGTACAAGGCCAGATTAGTTGCGAAGGGCTTCCGACAAGAATATGGCGTCGACTTCGACGAGATTTTTTCACCAGTGGTGAAAATGACAACCCTTCGTTTCCTACTCGGCGTAGTGGCAGCCGACAACTTGGAGCTGATTCAGCTAGATGTCAAAACAGCCTTCCTCCATGGTGATCTTGAAGAGGAAATTTATATGGAGCAGCCAAAAGGCTTCGTGGCAACTGGCCAAGAACATCTAGTCTGCCGACTCAGGAAGAGTCTATACGGCCTCAAACAGGCACCACGACAATGGTACAAGAAGTTCGACGACTTCATCCAATCGATCGGCTTCTCCAAAAGCGATGAGGACCATTGTCTCTTCACCAATACAGCTCAAGATGGATCACCCATCTTCCTCATCATTTACGTGGACGACATGCTAATTTCTGGACGCCACGCGGGCGAACTTGCCGATCTCGTTCGGCAACTGCGGTTGAAGTTTGCCATGAAGGACCTCGGTCCGGCACGACACATCCTTGGCATGAAGATTAGTCGGCATCGCGATAAACGACATCTTTTTTTGTCTCAGACCGACTATATCGGACGTGTCTTGGAACGCTTCAACATGCAATCAGCCAAATCTGCTTCAACCCCGCTCCCTATGAATCTTCGGCTCTCTCAGCGAGACTGCCCGACATCCGGTTCGGAGGGGGAAGATATGAAGTCGGTACCGTATGCACCGGCAGTCGGCTCCCTTATGTACCTAATGGTCGCGACACGGCCTGATATCTCTCATGCCGTAGGAGTCGTTAGCAGATTTATGCACAATCCTGGCCGATCGCATTGGAACGCAGTCAAGCATGTGTTCAGATATCTGGCTGGCACAAAAGATCACGGCATTCTTTTCGGTCCGAACCGAACCTCAGGCGTAGTCGGTTACACCGACTCGGATTTCGCCGGCTGTATAGACAGTCGGAAATCAACGACCGGATACTGCTTCAAATTCGGCAATGGAGCAATCTCGTGGAAGTCGAAACTTCAGGAGTGCACAGCGACCTCAACGACCGAAGCAGAATATGTAGCTGCGTCCGACGCAGCAAAAGAAGCTTTGTGGCTCGGTCGGCTGGCGCACACGTTTCGACAAGTCGAACATGACTCGGCTCCAGTTGTCTACAGCGACAGTCAAGGTGCTGTTGCCTTGTCGAAAAATCCGGTTCACCACAACGCCTCCAAACATATCGACGTTCGATATCACTTCGTTCGGGACTGCGTCATTTCAGGGAAAATCGGTCTAGAGAAAATATCCACAACCGACAATGTCGCAGATGGAATGACCAAGTGTCTTTCGGCAGACCGTTTTCGGTCTCTTCGGCATCAGATGGGCGTAACGACAAACCAGTCCGGTTAGAGCCGGACACAGAGCAGGATGGTTCCCGACAACCGACATCAGTTCCTTAATGATCGGCTTCAACTGTTCCGACCCGACCAGTTCGGTCTTCTGCCTTCGGACCCTGCCGACTCAAACAAAGCTGATATGTCCGAGAACCTAAGTCTATACCTGTAATCTTAGATAACCCATGTATACGCCCATTACGGGGGAGTGTCGAATACATGTGTATAATGGACGTATTCACACTATCCCGTTTTGGCCATTTATGTAATTAGCATAAAGGGTAGTTGCCCTAAGTCGGTCACTATATATATTGACCTAGTAACCTTTTTGTAAGGTTGGTTGTTGTATTATTTGCTTTGGGAATAAAGACTCTTTTGTGTCTCTCTCTCTCTCTCTCTCTGTGCAACGACCTACAATCTCTCATACGCAGGTACTCAGAAGAATCGAATGCTTCTTGATCTTCCGCATTGACGACATTGTCTCCAACACTTCCAAATCCCACTCCGGAAAATTACAAAGAGGTGCTAGTCGGGCTAGGAGGAGATTGCCATTGGTTGACCATGAGAAGGTTCGGTGTTTGCGTTGCGATGGCTTGACCTTGACTTCAAGGGACTCAAATGTTACATGTTGTAAAAATTGTGGTTGCATCTTGCAATCATCCCGACATGAGCCATAATCTTAATATGTATATTTCAATTTAGGGTTGTCAACATCTGACATTTTAATATTTTATGTAAGACTTGTTATTTGAACCTTTACGTTTTTTTGAGAAATTTTATGGTCAGTTTCATGGAAAATATTTGTTGTACACTTACCATTTTGTGGAGTTTTTGATGTTTGTTGCTACAGAGTCGGGCTCCTTTTGACAGAGTCGGGCTCCTTCTTACTTATGTGATCTGACAGCGGGCCTCCTTCTGACAGAGTCGGGCTCCCTCTTGCATAGGCTGTCTGACAACGGGGCTCCTTTTTGACAGAGTCGGGCTCCCTGTGGCAGAGTCGGGCTCCTTCTGACAGACGTTGTCAGCTTTTTATCCATCTTTGACGGTGGAGATCGAACGCGCCATCAGCGATGTGACCTGCACCGTCCCTCTCCGCGATTCCCTCACTTGCCCTCTTTAATATTTGGTAGCAGTTAGTCACGAGCCTCTCTCTTTGAGAGAGCTCTTTTGGGGAAGATGACATGCCACGTGGTCCGACATAGCCCAGCCCAGCCCCTGCCACGTGGCGCCCTTATCCACCACCCGTTACCTCGGAACCCCCCGATCCCGCTCCCGGTCGAATTCTGGACTATGTACCTGCACTCCACACCACATACTTTAGTTCAAAGTGTGTCTCTCTGCCTCTACAATATATATATATATAATCTGGTGTTCTTAGCTCGCGCAGATTGATGACCTTTGGGAGGTTCATCCGTTCGTAGATCATCACGCACCCCCCGTTCTGATTCCCATTTAGACTGGGGAATGTGACAACGTTATCGTTCCTAGCTTGTAAAGGGAATTGCTCTCGTCACGCTACAAAGGAGAGAATGAGCAGAGGCTCTCTGTGTAGATAGATAGTTTAATGAAGGCTAAGGCGATTTAGGAGATACTACCATTACTGCCTAGCCATTTAGGCACCCAACCCTTACATAAGAGCAACAACCCACTTGTGAGGGTTGCACTCTACTAACTTAGGTTGTGCTTGGGCCAAGTCGAGCATATGTGAATTGTTTTGATGCTTCTCCTAATTCCCATTGGCGCAATAGGGCCATCTTGGACTTGAACAAGAGACTCACCTATGAGGTGAATAATCACGCCTCCGCCCTTCTTCTTATTATCTCATTGAGATCGAGAATTAATATATTATTTCTTAGCATTGACTCGTCCTTCCACTACGCAACATACAATTATCTCTCATATTGTATTGTCCAAGCGTGCTTGTTTCCTTGCCCCTTATCTTATTAATGATGGGTGTTTATTGGCATAGGAAGAGGAGAATGGACAAAAGCAATCTAATGCTTAATTGGTTGAAGTGTATAACTATCAAATTGTGGGTTGTAACTTGTAACTTTCACCCCTGCACACATGGAAGAAATTATTTTCTTTGGTAATAAGTTTTGTTTGTACGTGCCTAGCCGAAAACAGTATCACTTGAACTATAAATGAAAAGGGTATTTTATTGTGGGTTGAGAAAATAAAGGATTAAAAGGAAGAGAGAGGCCTCGCTAATTTTAATTAATAATTTAATCAATGAATTGTTGTGTTATAACGCGAGTTAATGGTGAGAACTTAGAAGAGAGGCTAGGGACAAGAAGTGAGAGGAAAGCTAAGGGCAAGAGGAGTTTTAGGAACAAGATTAGGGCCAAGGGTGCGATGAGTGTTAGGAGTGAGAAAAAAGCCTATGGGCAAGAGGAGTGTTAAGAGTGAGAAGAAAGCATGTGGGTGAGGGAAGTGGTCGGAGTGAGAAGAGATGATGAAAAAATGGGAGCCTAACAATGAGAGGAGTGCTAGGAGCAAGACAAGATTCATAAGCCAAGGGAAATCGCCAAATATTCGTGGGTAAAGTCACCAACAAAGGCCGATCATTGTCTACTATAACTTAGGGATATATGATTCTAGCATGACACATAGTTATGTGTCAACTTTAATATGAGCATTTTTCTATTGACCCACATACATGTGCATCTGACTCCATTCAAATGAGGGAATTTAGTTGTTTTATGTTACATTCTTTCTTTGTTGCATTCTATGGTTTGATCTTGGTCGTTTTTTGGGGATGGTCATTGTGTTCATCATTTGGGGAATGGTCATTTGACATGTAATTGAGATTTATCCTACCCTTGTATCATTTTGGATCTAAGTTCCAGAGTTTATCCTATTTTTTGTTATAACATTTGGAATATAAGTTTTGTGTCGTTTTTTGCTTTGTTCATGTTCAACTTAATGTATGATACCATCCAACTGAATGTGTAGCCTTTGATTTGTGCTTCCTCATCCCCACTTTTCTTCCTCTCGATCTTGTAGGTATGTAAAGTGACAAGGCAAATCTTTTTTTTTAGTGCTAACTTTATGTGTCTATTGGAATAACTCAAAACCCCACTACAGAATGTTAATGTATGACATGCCTATGATGTTTAAAAACACTAAGAATTCGTTAGCTGAATTTGTCTAAGTAGAAGGCCATTTATCCTTAGACAATAATGTATGACTTTGTTTAATGAACTACACAAAGATCATAAAATCATTAAGGTTCCGGTGCATTCGGTATCACATAGTTGCTATGTTGACGCTCTACATCCATCAATGGAATGCCAAGAAGCATTATAGTGGAATCATGATCCGTAATGTTATTACATTGTCTATGGTTAATGGCTAACGTCATCATTGTTAATGTTGCCTTTTAAAGTGAAATAGTATTTTGTTTTTATACATTGCATTCTAGATATAATTATGATGCATAACGCCGTTATGATTAGCATTTGCCTTCTTTAAGTGCAATATTTTCTCGTTTGACACTTCGTATTCTAGATCGAGGTCTGATGTATATTGTGTCACTATTAGTAGTGTTGCCTTTCCAAGTGCAATATTATGGTTACTTACTGCACTTTGTATTCTAGAGAATGTGACAAAGTGTGAATGGTGTAAATAACAATTGGCAACGGTTGAATCAAACCACGAAACCACGGCTTAACAGTTAAAATGGTTTGTTTTGGTTTCAATAGTTTAAAACTACGGTTTAAACGGTTTAACAATTTTTTATTTTTTATTTTTTAAATTAAAAAAAATAAAAATAAAAATAAAGAATTTGTTTTTAAATAATCTTTTCATTTTCATGCCTTATTCTCACATTTTGGGAGAATTTTTAAAAGTTAATAATGAAAATTTAAAATTTAAAATTTGACCTAAGTTGAAAACCGAAACCGAAACCACGATTTTACCGGTTTAATGGGTTAACAATTTGAATTTTTTTAATGGTTCGGTTTAACGGTTTCGTGGTTCGGTTCAGGTTTCAACATCTCTAAAACAGTTCGGTTTGGACCCTCTCAAACTGAACCGAACGGTTGCCGATTGTTAGTGGTAAAGTCATTTTAAGCAACAATTTGGTAGAATGTAGTGGCTGAACAGGTTTGGCTTTGTCTAAACCAAACCGGTTAAGCCAAACCCCGGTTCGGGAGTGTTCCAAACCTGAACGGAACCGGTTTCTAAACCAGTTTGACAAAGCCGATTAAGCCTTAACAGAACAAAATCAGCAAAAATGGTGATAAGTATTAAGGTTCAAAGCATTTCTGGGAAAAGGCAGGTTATGAGATCTAGACCCGCCATGGACCAGTCGATGCTCCTCTTCCTGCTCCTGCTTCTGCTTCTGCTCCTGCTCCTGCTCCTTCTCTTCCTCCTCCTGCGATTCCTGCGATCCCCCGGCCCTGCCGCCGTCGTCCCTTTCAAGGGCCGCCATGTCCTTGTCACCGGCGGCTCCAGTGGAATCGGCCTCGAGATCGCCAGGCTTTCCCTCCTTGAAGGCGCCTCATCTGTTTCCATTCTCGCTAGAGACCTCTCCCGCCTCTCCGACGCCCAGGCTTCCATCGAGAAATCCACTGGTAAGCAAAACGGGATAATAATCCTTGCATTCCTTCTCCTCTCCTCCCCTCCCCTCTCCCTTCGTTCTTTTGTCTCCGCCTATGCCTCTAAACAATTGGTGAATCTGTTGAGCCCCTTTTTCCTTCTTCCTTCGAGATATCTATTGAGAGAAACAAAATCCGAAATCTCTTGGCCTGTTTTTGAAAGCCTTTGAATCTGTTCTTTAATCTCACATGTGGAAAGATTTTGGAATCTGTTGAGAAATTTTGCTTCTTCAGCAGGTAAACAAAAACTGAAACTTTCTTTGCTGAAATGGAAGCGTTTGGAAATCTGTTCTCTCTCTGACTGTATGGAAGATTTTGAAAATCTATTGTCATGTTTTGCTTCTTCTTCAAGAAATATATGGAGTCATTTTGCTTCTTCATTCGATACCTGCTGAGACCATTTACTCCGTCATAAAATAAATCTATAGACAATTTGAACTTCTTTGATGTTTTTCTTCTTATTATGTGAATCATTTGTGATCTGTCGAGATTTTTTCCTTTGCTATAGATATAAAACCTATAGAGAAACAAATCTGAACTTTCTTTCTTAGTATGAAATATTTCACAAAAGCAGAGAAAACCATTGGTCTGAATCAGTGGTGTTGTGAAACCTTTTGAAATCAGTTGGAATGTGCTATTCTGAGACTAGAATATCTACAGGTAAACAGATTCGAGTTTTCTCTGCTGATGTGAAAGATTTTGAATCTGTGAAAAAGGCTGTGGCTGAGATTGGTAGAGTAGACATACTTATTTGTAGCCATGGTGTTTCGGTGGCGAAAACGTTTTTGGATTATTCCCTAGAAGAGATCAACAATGTTCTGGATATCAATCTGCGAGGAAATCTTAATATTATCAAGGCTATTTTGCCATCTATGAAAAGCAGGGAAGACTCAAGTTTTGCCTCTATTGCCATTGTTTCTTCCCAGGCGGGTCAGGTAATCTCATATTCTGTTAGAGTAGAACTCATCTAGCGTTCTCGTTTCATTGTATATAAGTCATGAAGTTAAACATCCATAGTACGTAATATACTCGAATGCATTGGCAAACATTCTTTTCCATACGAATGCAAAACAAATGAATGTGTATGTTATCAAAACATTCTTATGTTTTTTTTACACTTTTTGCCTTAAAAAAATTTACATTATAATAAATAATGAATACAAAAGTATGGTATTTACCATACTCGGATGATTGAACCATTCATGAATGCGAATGCACGTATGGTACGTATGGTTCATAGTATGAAACATACTATGATCATTACAGTAGATGACCAGAACTTTGGTTTGAGTCGCACAAAACAAGCTGTCATCGTTTGTTAGTTGATTATAACTTCGATCTTTAAAGCTTAACAAACCATGATCATTACCTAAGGTAATTATATTAAGTCTTTGACCGTGAAAGCTCAGATAAACCATGATGATGATCCCCAGCAGGAATTCAGTATACTAACCTGATTTGAAATCTTTATGTCCCAATGAATCCTCAAAACCTGTCTGTCTTTTTTTTAGATAAACTTGAAGCTTTGTTTGAAACCGTGAAATCCAAAAAGCTTGATATATTTATTTAGTTTATCCTTAATAAGCATTTGCATTTTAATGAAAAATCGTATTATTTCCTCCACATTCTGGCAGGTTGGTGTCTATGGGTTTGTCCCCTATGCTGCAAGCAAATTTGGTCTTAGAGGAATGGCGGAGGCTCTGCAACAGGAGGTTATAGGTGACAACATTATCATTTCACTGATTTATCCACCTGATACACACACACCAGGATTTGACAAAGGTATCGTTTGAACTTTATGTTATTAAAAACTCTGAACTGTGCTACAGTAGTTTTGTAAATGGATTGCTACAATAAGTTTAGGATCATTGATGGTTTTGAAGTAGGTGTATTTTCTCCTTAAACTACTGTAAAACATTTTTATTTCTTGCGGTTACCAGAAAGACCCAATGAACTAATCATGGTCGAATTGCTTTTCATTGTACTTATCTAAATTGACTTAATGCAATCTTAGACTCCTGGGGCAGGGTTGGGTTTGGTGATCCACCGAAGGATTATAATTTTGTAATATTTTTTCCCAAATGAATTCCCTGGCTTCTGCATGAAGATAGTAATGAATCTCTCATTTCATGATGGGATGAACTCGACCCCGACAGTAATTGCTAAGCAGACTGCTTTTTACTGAGGTTTCAAATCCCTCTCCTTCCCTTTGAAGCCATGCCTTTCCATGTGCCCATCTGAAATTTCTTAATGCAGGTCATGATGATTCTGCCTTTGAATTAATTAGAAACACCAACAATCGCATTTCCGGATGGGCATATGCCATATATGGGAAATGACAAAATCCACTGCGACAGAGAGAGAACATTTTTATAAAATCCTAATCCCTGCCGAGAAACTGTATAGAAAACCCTATTCCCAGCTCAAAATATAAAGTGAGGTAATTTTAGTCCTGCAGTATAAACTCTAATTTCTGCTGAAATTTTTTTAAGCAACTCAGAGAGGAATATTAAAAAAAAACAGCCAGCTGCTTTCAAAACAGGAGTTTGTTAGCTGAGCAATCAGCCGTGGCCTCAACAAAATTCTTTGAAGCATTATGGATACACTGTTTTATGAAATAATGCTTTCAAACATTTATTATCTTGAACTGATTTTTTTGAGGGCCTATAGACTTAATCTCATGCTCATATGTTTTGAGAGTAATAATTATGATTGCTGAATTTTTTTAATGTTCTTTTGCTCATAGTTGTCAAATGATGCGTAGCATAGCTAAAATTGCTGATGTAAAATTTAACGATGTGTATTACAACTAAAATTACTAACTTGAGAACAATGTGTTTTGGCATGGATAGAAAATGAAACAAAGCCAGAGATAACGAAACTGTTATCTGGTTCAAGTGCTGCCGTAGAGGCTGTTGATGTTGCTAAGGTGGCCATAAATGGGATCAAGGCAGGGAAATTTTCCATCTCTTGTAACTTTGATGGTTGGATGTTATGCATTGGTACTGCGGGAATGAGTCCTCAATCATCAGCTGTAGTTGCTCTTGGGGAGATTTTGCTCATGGGAATCATGCGTATAGTGGCTCTCTGTGTGGTGTGGAATTGGTATCGGATTATCAGCAATTTTCGTAGGCGTGAGAAGAAGTAGGTATCACTTCTGAACTGATGCTTAAATTGGCAAAAAAGAGAAACATGAGTTTTTTTTTCTACCTTTGGTTTGTCGTTTGATGATGGTAGGATGAAGTAATTCAGATTTCAGTCTGATGGGAATGACTTACAGCAGCATTTGTGAAGGTGGATTTATGGAAAGCTCATTTCTATTAGTTGGTCATTGATTCCATTCCTATTTGGTGATTCATCTACACTATTTCAAGATGTCCTGCCCAGACAGTTTATTTGTTCCATTTTTTGCTTTCTTCTGAACCAAGAAATGGAAAGCTTTGTAATCCGTCCATGGCATGATTTAGCAAAGAGGATCGAGTTCGGTTGTTATGGCTTCACATGATTTGATACTTTTTATGTTCGTTCTATTATTAAGACATGATGTGCATTCAAAACTCTTGCATAATTCCAATGAGATATTGACTTTCTTTACACATTTTTTATTTTGACAAGTGTCACACCAGAGGCATTATGAGGAGTATAAACTACCTCGGCAGCCTTTCAAGTGTGTACATTTGACTTATGACGCCATCTGTTTCTGTTTATTCATTGTGATTTCTACATTCATGTTCGTTGAGATATCATGCAGAATTCTAGATGCGGTGTAACCATTGTCAGATGACAATGGTGTTACTATGACTAGGAAAAAATATTTATGGCTTCACATGATTTGATACTTTTTATGTTCGTTCTATTATTAAGACATGATGTGCATTCAAAACTCTTGCATAATTCCAATGAGATATTGACTTTCTTTACGCATTTTTTATTTTGACGAGTGTCACACCAGAAGCATTATGAGGAGTATAAACTACCTCGGCAGCCTTTCAAGTGTGTACATTTGACTTATGACGCCATCTGTTTCTCTTTATTCATTGTGATTTCTACATTCATGTTCGTTGAAATATCATGCAGAATTCTAGATGCGGTGTAACCAGCCCTGTTTTTTATTGTCAGATGACAATGGTGTTACTATGACTAGGAAAAAATATTATTTTGGCTTGCCTCAATTACCATATTTTCAGTGAGATTGTTGATTTGCATGGAGCTGTGTTATTGATCAAAGACCAATGATGTGGTTATGCTTATAGGTGTCAACACCATAAAAGCAGATATACCGTTGTGTATGTTGGAAGCTACAAAAGGCCAATGATATGGTTATGCTTATATGTGTTGAAACCTTAAAAGCAGAAATACAATTGTATATGTTGAAATAGCTTCGATGAATCAGGCTTTAAAATAGATAATAAGAAAGCCAAGAAGACTGGAAATGTGTACATTGTGAAAGACAATGAAGAGAAGGAACTACGAACATGGTCTATGGATATGGGAATGTCCCCAAAAAACATAAACAAAATGGATATTGGCTAGAAATTGAAAGCATGAGCACGCTGAGGGGCAGAAAATGACGAAATGTGATAGTGGAAGTGAAGCACAAAGAAAAATTTGAACCCTGCAGTAGCATGGAAAGGCATTGTGAACAAAGTCCTGGCCAAAAGAAGTCCACCTTATGATAGTCTGGAAGAAAGAAAATGAAGAACCTCACACCTTACAAGTATATAGAGTGCAGTTGTCTTCTATATCTAAACAGAAGGAAAGCCTACACAGGTGAAAAGCCATACACAGGTGAAAAGCCATACACAGGTGAAGATGAGCAACCACTTGCAGACACTTAACACGGTTTCCTCTCTGGTTTCCAGAGAGGTGTAGAGCAACCAGACTCGACCTCAATACTATAAACTGCACATTGGTAGTGTTAATAAAATATGGAATTAGTTGGTTACTTTTTACAAAAATATTAAAGATTGATTTCAAGTACATTTGCATGAATGTTGTGGATGCATTGATCCCAGCATTTTGAGTACAGATTTTGATGGTTCGTTTGAGTATGGCGAGATCAGGAGAGACAACTAAACTGATAATATTAAAGTGGGCATAGAACAAAACTTGAATTAATCTAGAAGCTAAATAAGCACAAAGATGGCCAACAATAAGTCCATATTCATAAATGGAGACGCATGCCATGATTCCTTTGAACAACAATAGATCAGTAATCATGCTGACTTGAGCCATTTATCTTTGATGTGGGTGTCGCTAATGGCAATAAGAACCATGAACATTCTCATCTCACCGGAGTTTCCATATTAGATCACCCCATGATGGATGTTTTCAAAGCATAAAATTTTAGTTTCATGAAGCTTAAGTTTGTTACATCCAACAGCTTTTTCCGCATTAACACTACTAATCCATCTATCCATACCAATTAAAAAAGGTAAATCTAAACTCTTCTTAATTCTTCCATCCATGAAAATCCAAAATGCATGTCCATCCAAATTGTATAACTTTATCATGCTCATACTAGAGAATGCGTCCTCCATCTTTCCGTTCAATTTGAGGGAGGTGAGAGGTACCATGAGTCATGTTGAGACGCTATAAAGCTCTACATTCTAACCAGTAGGGTTTGCTTTTGCAACTTCTCCATCTTTCCTTTCATTTTAAGGGAGGTGAGAGGTACCTGTCTCATGTTGAGACGCTATAAAGCTCTACATTCTAACTGGTAGGGTTTTCTTTTGCAACTTCTCAAAAGCTTTTCAGAAATCTATGAACACTAATTTAGAGCCAGAAATTTGGTCAAGCAATAAAGAAGAGGGAATTTTCCAAATGTTGCACACGGTTCTAGCAAAAGATGTGGAAGGTGACTTTTCAAGTTCTGTCTTATCAATTGATGCACAAACACAGCATAGACGGTTTATGTTTTTTGTGAACTTATTTGAAGAGTGGTTAAAACAATTTACAAATTGAAATGAGAGATGATTAAAAACAACAAGTGTCTGTACAGCTTGGATCGTGCAAGCGATGATTTGCATACATTGATTGACATTGTGAGTACAAGGGATGATTTTCTAACATTTAAATATTATGAAATGTGGCTAGAATAAACAGACATTTATACTTCTTTGCTTCATGGGCCCTACTTTTTAGATTTGAGTAAAAAGTAGAGTGGATGACACATCACTGCTCGAAAACTCAAGCAGCAACTGCCTGCTCTTCGAATGTAGGCTCAGCCGCAGGAAGTGTGCAAATGAGGTTACGGTCACCATACACATTGTCCACTCGTCCTGAAACAACATTCGCGTATATCGACATAAGAAATGAGTTCCTCTACGACAGAAATTGTTCTTTGAAGAGTCAAAAGATGTATTATTATTCAGATGCACCCCTGGTTTTCAGGATAATTACCACCATATACCTCATGGGTTTTCAGAAAGCAAAGGATTACTTTTCTGGTTTGGACCAGTATTTGATAAATTTTCTGGGGTCAATTCATTTTGGGTTCAACGGGATGACCCATGGGGTTTGAGGAGATAGTGGGGGTATTTCGAAGTTTTCCCTAGATCTATTTTTTCTTAAGCAATTATTAATTTGGTTGTAACTAGGCATTGTTTATGAGGTATGTTTGAATCTAATTAGCACTTTGATGCTTTAAAAAAAGAATATATACAAAACTCACCAGTTGTTGGCCAGAACTTGGAAGCTCGAACCCATGATGCAGGGAAAGCTGCAACCTCCCTTGAATACGGCTTCGTCCACGTGTCTGCCAGAACGACCGAAGCAGCATGTGGTGCACTCTGATTCATCATCATCAGAGTAAGGGTATTAAAAACCAATATATTTTATTTGCCCTCAACAATCCACCTAAACCTGTCCCATATAATTCCTCTATCTTCTCTTTGTAAAGTTTCTTTTCTGTTTTGTATTGCCTTGAAAAAAACCTCACCTTCAACACATTATCTTCTTGGCTCACGGTACCATTCTCAATGGCCTGGATTTCATGGCGGATTGAGATCATCGCATTGCAGAATCGATCAAGCTCAGCCTATATAAAAGATAACAATCTATCAAAAACCAGATTTTTGTAATGGCTGGTTCATGCTTAGTATCTAGGGTTCAGTAAAGATTGACTTTTATCGATTCTAAATCAAGGGTCTTAGGGTTTTTGGTTTTGTTTTTAAGGTAAACGTACTCTTGACATAATCTTTTTTGTTTTGGTTTTGGTTACATGATGTCAATTCAGCATGATAGATCCATACCTTGCTCTCACTTTCAGTCGGCTCAATCATGAGAGTCCCAGGCACTGGCCATGACATTGTGGGTGCATGGTATCCATAATCAATGAGACGCTTGGCGATATCCTCTGCTTCTAATCCCGCAGTTGCCTGTATTCAAGAAGTGGTAGTAGAGAGATCCTTGAGCGTTAATTCCAGAAAACATAAATTTCATCTCTCTAGTTACCTACAAAAATCCTTTATGAAGAGATTGTGTTCCTTGTATTACCTTAAATGGCCTCAAATCAATGATGAATTCATGTGCGCATGTGCCATTCTTTCCTCGAAATAGAACAGGGTAGTAATCCTTCACAATTAAAAAAAAAGCAAAAAAGGAAAGCATATAGATTAGATTTTTATAAAAACATCGAACTGCATTCACATGAGAAAAATGGAAAGGTTTACCTCAAGTCGCTTCGCCATGTAGTTGGCATTCAGGATAGCATATTTCGATGCATCCAGGAGTCCTTTGGATCCCATCATGGCGATGTAAGAATAAGAAATGGGTAGGATGAGGGCGGATCCCCAAGGTGCTGCAGAGATGGCACCTAAGGGTTCAAGCTTTTCCTTAGGAGGAGGGATACCTCCTGTTGCAACCTATATCAAACCCACGACAATAAAACATGAAATCAAGCTTTTTATGATGTTCATGATCATCATCAACAAGCAACAAGTAAATAACCCCATGACAAAAAACATGAAATTGGTCATTTTTATGATCACCATCACCATCAACAAGCAATGAGCAAATAGAACCGCAACAATCATCATCATCAATAGGCAATGAATATATTGAATCATAATGAAAAAAACATGAAGTCAAGCTTTTGATGATGATCATCATAAAAAGGAAACCTAAATAGAAGCATGATGATGAGTTTTTTACTATGATGATAATCATCACAAATCAACAATAATACTAACTAAGAAATAGAGAAATTAATTGAACTTACAACAGGGTGAGAAGGCAAAAAGGGCGCAAGGTGCTTCTTCACACAAATAGGTCCCATTCCTGGACCTCCACCTCCATGTGGAATGCAGAATGTTTTATGCAAATTCAAGTGACATACATCTGCTCCAATATGTCCCGGGCTTGTTAGACCGACCTAATGAAATCAATAAAAATAAGAGGCAAGGATGTGGAAAGGATGATAATGAATCTACTTGGATGTGACCAATTAGTTCAACGTTATATCCTGTTTCACCTGAGCATTCATATTAGCACCATCCATGTACACTTGACCTCCATTTTTGTGGATGATGTTACAAATCTCATCAATTCCATCTTCATACACACCGTGAGTTGAAGGATAAGTGACCTAACATACAAAATATGAAGTTAATAGAGAGCCTTATTGAAAGGAGGAAATATGTACACCGGTCGGTTCTCATCAGGGTTGCTTACCATGAGAGCAGAAAGGTTGTCTTTATGGGTCTCTGCAGCTCTTCTGAGTTCCTCAATGTCGACATTTCCTTTTGCATCTGTTCCCACAGACACAATTTTCATTCCACACATTGCAGCGCTCGCTGGGTTTGTTCCATGAGCAGAAACTGGTATAATGCACACGTTTCGATGATGGTCACCTCGTGACTGCATACAAATTTCAACAATGCCCACACAGTTGTTATTATTTCTCTGAGTATATATCTCTTAATAATAAATGTAACCTCTATCCTTTCTCTATATATGCATCTCCTAACAACAACTGCTGTGTTAACATCTATACTACTTTCTCTATGTATGTATCTCTTCATTACAATCACTATGCATTTCAACGTATATACTACTATTTCTATGTATGTGTATGTCTTAAGAACAATCACTATGCATTTCCACATCTATACTACTTTATGAATGTATCTCTTAACAAAAGTCAGTATACATTTCAATGTCTATCCTACTTTCTCTATGTATGAATATCTAACAGCACCAAATATTATAATAATTAAACTCACATGGTGGTATGCCCTAATAACCATGAGTCCTGCATATTCTCCTGCAGCACCGGCATTGGGTTGCAAAGATACTGAGTCAAAACCTGTAATCTCAGCGAGGAGCTCTCCCAAATTTTGAAACATTTCCTGAAAGAAGGAAAATAAATTGATAAGAAACGGAAATCATGCATGAGAGGGAAAACATAACAGAGAGATAGAACAGGATGTAATCACTCTCCCTCATATGAGCTCTTAATAATTAACCTGAAAGCCTGCAGCCTGATCCAATGGTGCAAACGGATGAATATTGGCAAATTCTGGCCATGTGATAGGCATCATTTCGACAGTTGAATTGAGCTTCATAGTGCATGATCCTAAAGGAATCATGCTATGGCATAGTGACAAATCCTTTGCTTGGATCCGATGCAAGTATCTCAACATTTCATGCTCAGAATGGTACCTGCAATGTACATGAGCAATAAATATAAAAAGGAAATCCTCTTCATAATTATTCTTTGTTCTTTTCTTCAAGTGGTGCTTCTAGATTTACAACACTTACATATTGAAAATTGGGTGAGTGAGGTATGCACTCTCACGTTGAAGAGATGCTGGAATGGCTGTAGCTACCTCAGGAGCAAGAGATGCAGCAGTGAAATTGACCTAAGAACATAAGAGAAAAATGGATTTTAGATCAATATCTTATTCCAGTTTTTTCTCAAATAGTTAGATGAAAAGGGGTAAATTCTGACCGGCTTTCCATTGGCAAAGATCTCAAAGAGCTCATCTACATCAGCAAGTGTTGCTGTCTCATCAAATGCGACAGTGATCTATATCATAGTACCAGTTGGGTATTAGATTAGGTCTTAACTAAACAATAAGAATTTCCTTATATGCTTTAACGTAGCTGAGTAATAATCTTTTTTTCTTATAGTACGCTTTAATTTGGCAAGTAAAACAACTTACCGTTTTTCCATCCAAAACTCGCAAATTAACACCACGTTTCAAAGCAGCTTCTGCGATAGCATTTGCATCTGATACACTTACTTTCACTGTATCAAAGAATGCTTTCTTCTCTACTTTCACATGATCGAATTTCTGGACTCCAGAAGCAAAAGCGCTTGCTAATCCATGTACCCTCTCTGCAATCTGTTTCAATCCCTCAGGCCCATGGTAGACAGCATACATGGCAGCCATGTTGGCAAGCAAAGCCTGTTTATATATAATAAATCTAGCGACTATCAGCACATGCTCTAACATATACTAGCATAAAATCAACAAATAGTATCATAAAGGTGTAGTGACATAAACAAAAACAAGTACTGCTATAAAACAGAAGATACTAGCAAAAATGTAAATACAATATAAAAAACATATATTAACAGAAAAGAGCATGCAGTAGAACGTAAAAGAAAACATGTAGTAACATAACAAAAGCATATAGTAGCATAACAAAAGCACAAGGTAACATATAACAAACCATGTAGTAACATAGAAAAAAACAGCCTTAAGGAATACTCAAACATGATCAAAGAAGTTGAGCTTCTACCATACAGTTGCAGACGGAGAAAAAAGCTAAGACTTACCTGCGCAGTACATATGTTGCTGGTGGCTTTCTCTCTTCGGATATGTTGTTCACGAGTTTGCATGGCCATTCTTAAAGCAGGTTTTCCATTCGCATCGACACTCACACCGATGATTCTTCCAGGCATAGACCTCTTGTACTCTTGAGAGGTTGCAAGAAAAGCTGCATGAGGACCACCATATCCCATAGGGACACCGAACCTCTGGGCCGACCCAACAACCATATCGGCACCAAATTCACCCGGTGGTTGCAAAACAGTCAATGCCAAGAGATCCGTTGACACCACCACCTTTGCACCATGTGTGTGTGCGGTTTTCACTACATCTGAGAGATCAATGATCTCTCCATCGGTAGCCGGATATTGCACAAGAATCCCACACACATCATTTTTACTATAATCGAACTTACTCAAGTTCACTACTTTCACATCAAGATCAAATCCTGCAGATCTTGTTTTACAAATGTCTATGGTTTGAGTGTGGCAATGATCAGCTATGAGGAATGTTTTCTTTTTACCCCGCGCAACATTGGTACACATGGCCATAGCTTCAGCAGCCGCAGTACCCTCATCGAGGAGTGAGGCATTAGACATAGGCATACCAGTAAGATCAGTGATCATGGTTTGGAAATTGAGCAAAGATTCAAGCCTACCTTGTGCAATCTCAGCTTGGTAAGGAGTATATTGGGTATACCATCCGGGATTCTCAAGAATATTCCTAAGAATCACCGGAGGCACATAAGTGTTATAATATCCCATCCCAATATATGATTTAAAAACCTTGTTCTTGGAAGCTAAGTCTTTCATGTGATCAAGCATTTGTGATTCAGTGAGGCCACCATCAAATTTGGGTAATTTCATATCCGGCCTAATGATGCTTTTTGGCACGGTGGCATCAATAAGGGAGTCGACGGATTCGAATCCGATGAATTGAGACATCTTACCTTCATCTTCAGCTGTGCTGTTGTGTCGGCGAGGAAAGGTATCACTCGGCTGAAGTGCTTCAATTGATATGGGACGAGCCGAGAAGAAAAGGCTAGGGTTTGATGCCAGAGCCATAGTTGATGGTGCCGGAAATTGATGATGAAGATGACGATGATGAGAAGAAGCCATTGCATTTGTCGAAGAAGAAGAAGAAGCAGACGATCGAGGGCTCGACCTCTTCAAGAGATGTTGTAGAGAAGAAAGGCGGCGCATTCTAGATGCCATGATGGCAGAAGACATTGTAGGGTTTTGAAAAAGAAAATGTAATTTGAACAGAGTATAAACAAAAAAAAAAAAGAGCCAAATGAGGAAATGGAGAGAAATAAAACCCTAAATTCTCAAAGATACAAGGGAGTCCTAAAAGGAAAATAGAATACAAGGAAACCCTAAACAAAAACAGAGTACATGGAGACCCCTAACCCAGAGGGAGGAGGAGAGAGATATGGTGGTGCCCTTGCTCCCCTACACTGCAGGATTAGGGTAGGCTAGGCTAAGCCAAGCCTTTTTTGTTTGTGGGTGGATGTGTGAAGGGAAGGTGGGTGGTGCTGATATGCTTGTTATACTTCATGGTTCTCATTTAAACCACAATTTTATTTTATTTTTGTCAGCTTGATTTTTTATTATTCATTTAAATTTTTGTTTTCCCTAGTTAAAACTGTTTTTTTTTTTCATTTCCATTTGTTTTTCCCCCATTTTTCCTCCTCTTCTTTGTTATCTATTTAGAATTTCTTTCCTTTGTTCTTAAATTTTATTTTTATTTTTCCTAAAAATCCTTTTCTTCTTATTTAGAAAAAAATTCTCCTCATTTTGCATTTTCCTCCTCTGCTTTGTTATCCTCTTTTCTTTTTCCTTTTCTTTTTTTCTCTACAACACACAGACACACAGAGAGAGAGAGAGAGAGAGAGAGAGAGAGAGAGAGAGAGGCATGTGGCTCCTTATCCCTTTCTTACCACCTCTCTCTCTCTCTCTCTCTCTCTCACACACACACACACACACACACACACACACACACACATCTCAAACACCACACCCTCCTATCCTCTGCCCACCACACTCTCTCCCTCACAAACTCCTGGCTCTCGAAAACCCCAAGCTTCACAAAGATTGGATTATTGTCGCGATATGATTGGACTTCTCGAGATATTGTTTTTTGCCTCTCCTTGGGTTCACATTGGTAGCAAGCAGTAAGACACGAGAAAAGAGCAAGGGGGCTCTTGCTTTTCCTTATTATGTGTCACTTGTATCTGTAACACTTCTTACCACACGGAAACAAAACAAAAAAAAGTTTCCTACGTGAAATGCCGTCGGTTTCAAAGGAATGGTCTCGAGCGCTAGTTGCATTGCTACCATTCAATTATCTTGACTGGTGTTTGCTCTAGATATCTATGGACCCCCTATGGTTTGGACAAAAACTCGGGTTTCACTATATATGCAACGACGAGCTACCCTTGTGTGATTCCATATTCTCTCTATTCACTTAGGTAGGAATCCGCCCACCAACATAGTGACAATGATTTATTATAAGTGTGTGAACTACCCAATCCCACGTTTTGAGCTAATCACTGACATGTATGGTGTTGTGTACACACAATTCTCTATTAATCCTCACCGATGACATGTTCGATCAAGAGGAAAGTACTTGCGTGAGCCTTATCCTTCGTCATTTATTTACCCTTTTTTTGTGTTCATTGCATGGTTAGAAGGGAAACTTGTCATATTGATGAAGAAATTTAACGTTATTACATGTACAAAAGCATTTCATGGTTGTTTTGTATTCTATGAAGTTCTATTGCCAAGAGGTTAGAATACTTATTCTCAATTGATCAAGACCAATGCACATTTTACAATTCCTACGAAAGTGAGGATGTGTTATATTTCAATACATATTTAAATGTTGATCAATCCATCTCTTTTAATAAACATCGATGTTCATCTAGATAGGTTAAAATTAGCTTGTAATGTCTTACCTTTATATTCATCCACTTTGTCCGTCAACTACTTAGTTAAGTGCATATATATTTACTACGTAAGTGAGAATTATCTACTTTTTTTTGTCATTGACTTAGTTAAGTGTATATGTATTTACATTATAAGTGATTATTAGCCACCAATGTCTCTAACTTCCAAAACAATAGTTGGATGCATATTAACTTTTGTCAACACGATAGACGCCAATAACAAGTTATGAGCCTTAGTCAATTGGTTGAACCCTTGACACAATGATTCCACATGACAAGAGTAAGTGATTAAGTTTGTGTAGTTGTGTGTGTGAGGTCGTGTAGTTGTGTATGTCAAAATTGTAAAGAGCTTTTTAGTGAAATCCTTGAAAGACATACTTGAACTTATTGAATGTAGATTCTATCTTAGGACGAGATCATTTTGGGAAGAGAATATAACAATTACCCTTAAGTACCAATTAGTGCCAATAAATCGTTATGGTTAATTTAGTGTTAAATAAATGAATTAAGAATTTGGGATACAGATTATTTGAAGTGTTTTCTATCAATATTATCAATTCTACAATTCATATGTAGAAAATGTGTTCCTTTGAATGTTCCACAACCATTTTTCATAACCAAATTCACGTCAAGATTAAATTGCAATTATGAAGAGTTTTTATAGTAATGAACAATTAATACCGCTACCCATTGGCATGCCTAAAACTCACAACCTCAAATTTGGGAAACAAAAGATTTAACTCTATGATTATGTTTACAAATTTTTAATTTATAATTTCAATAACCTTATAATGAATCTATAAGTGATCATCGGTGTGACCTCAAGGCAACGCTTTTATGATTATAATTTCACACATTATAACATGTTCCTTGGAAATGTTTCAAAACTAGATTGTGTTTTCGTGATTTTATCCACATTGCGACTATTTTAAAATGTGATCTATATTTAGTACCATTCTCTAGAACTATGATGTATTAACATCCTCCTAGGATCCAAATGGTCCCTACAACCATACCATGATATTTGGTAAAGCTCTCCCTTTTCATGGGGTTAGCACGTGTAAATTCAACCTTTATTAGAGAGTTGTGTTGCTTGAGGAATTGAATAAGTGCATGCCTCGTGTTGGTGATGGCTTTTGGTAATTAGTAAATAATAAACAATAAAGTCAACCTTGTAGTAAATTATGAAAATCGACATGTATGCCAAGCATGCCAATGTTGTTAATGTGTTCCTTAGATGATGGCATGGTATCTCCATTTTCTCATAAATACTTTCTCAAAACCTTGTCTATACTATGTGCACATAAGATTCTGCGTATATCTTATGGCTCGCCATACCCATGCTTATGTACTTGAGTTTTTGAATTTTCTACTCCATTTTCTGGATCCACAATGGCATTAATGACTTTGACCCCCTCTGCAAATGCATTCATAAGTCAATGGTCATGAATTTTATATGTTTATATTCTCTTCCATGTTGCATTGATCTCTCGCGACCTAATCTCAAGGGCATTAATTTGAGTTACATTAATATCCGTTCCTCACACACTCGATTCTTGATACATGAATATTTGATTCCCTAATTCTTCTTTTTAGGAGGAAATATTACCATGGGTCAAGGTGTCCATGGATGTGAAAGCTCAAGCTAAGGAATGAAAATGCGCCTTTGATCAAAGTAGTGGCAAAGAACCAATATTAAGTTTAATGTTAAGGATCCAATTATGGGTCGCATTGAATCACAAGGCGACAAGCAATACATTTTGAAGTGCAAACAATCAGACACCATCCTTGTAGCAAGAACCATTATATAAATATGTATATTAGGCATGAATGAGTGCATTTTTACATTGTTATGTTGTACACATGTCTCTTCACTTTAATTATGTATTAATTAAGTGTTAATAACAAGTTTGCTTATTTGAGCAATAAGCAACCTGTTTTGGTCCTAGTTTCATCGAGGTCTCTTGTTGATCTAGACAATCACTAAGTAAAGATAGAGAAATGTGCAAGCCTTCTCCGTCCCTTTAATGTGTGTCTCCTTGTTGGTTAGTTGGAGTGTACCCCTACTGTCAAAGACCTCCCCTACAAACCCATGTTAACACAAGGAAACCATGATGTACTAATCATATCACAAACACACATAATGGATGTAGTTTGACCTTGGATAGATTCCACAATGTGTCCCCTTGCTGGTTAGTTGGAGTGTACCACTACTATCAAATACCTCCTTTTCAAACCCATGTTAATACAAGGAAACCATGATGTACTAATCTTGTCGCAAACAAGCACAATGGATGTAGTTTGACCTTGGCAACTTCACTTCAACCTTTGAGAACTGCCATTGTACATGCTCCTCCTCACTCTGCATTTTTGCCCAGTCAAAACAACTCCTAAATCACACCTTACCATCAAGAATTCTTGGTGATTGTAATTGTCTTGTTTGATCTTAATTAGTCAAACTTTCAATCCTTTATCCCATTATTTTGCTTCAAATAAACCTTGGAATTCAAAAGATAATTTGGAAAGATGTTTTCTCAAGTTTGACTTCACTAATTATTTGGCTTTAGACCCATGAACATCACAATAGCCTTGATAGGTTACCCTTAACCACATCATCATCATCATCACCATCATTAACATCAACATCTAATTCAACCTTAATCACACCATTCACATGCACCTTCACACTATCATCATACCCACCCTTAGCTTCACTATACATATCCCAAATAAATTGATTAATAACATCTTTAATCACAACATTTAAACCCCTACAATTTCATAATTTACATTCACATGGATTTTATACATGTTTACGCCATCAACATAATATTCACCCATAGCATCATTATACACATCCCAAATCACTTTACCATATTCTACATCATCATAATTTATATACTCACTTTACCATTATTATATACACCACATCATCATCATCATCATCACAAACCCTTATTCATATTCATCACAAAAATCTTCATGATTATCACTTTGACTTATCTAACACCTTATTGTATTCCCCCCAAAACTTATCATCATGAATATCAATACAACTATATTGAGTTTCCTCGAAGTGTCCATCGTAACTCATATCTTTGAATGTTGCACTTCCAAGTGTTACTACCAAGCTCTACTTCCTCACAATGGGTTAATAGAGAGATTGGACCTAGACAACAATGAGCTCTAATTACAAAGACCAAATAATACATCAACACATATTAAAACTCTTACCTCCCTCATTGGGCCTTCATGACTATGAATGTAATCTAAAATTAACATACATCTAATCGTTATACAAATTAAGAAATATAGTTGTCTCATTTAAATAAACAGTTACTAAGTAAGAACAATATACATCGATAAATTAATGTGGAAAAGAGACATGGGGGAAAAAGTTTGTTCATGAAGCTTGTCATTGTTATAGATGGGAGACAACAATCAACGAATGAGTGAGACAAGAAAGTGAGGAAGAAGAGTGAAGAGTTTGACGAGAAAGGCAAGAGAGAGGAAAGAAGAAGCAAGAAAAATGAAGAGGAATCCAACACACCAAATAGTTGGTGTTGAAGGCATTGAGGGCAAACAAGGTGGAACTCCCTATGTATATAACTGTTAGGAATATGTCCCTCTAGTGGGAGGAGCCAATTGTTCAGAGAGAGCCGACAATCGAAGATAGGGAGCAACTGACTGATTGGATCAATTAGTTGATTAGTGAGACTATAATTAATATTAGATAATAATAGGAATGACAATAGCAGTGACTACATTTGTAAATAGCCCATACAGGGTATAAGTATAAATACACTTAGGGCAAGTTGTGTGCATGTTGCGAGAATAGTGTGTGATCCTCTATTGTAGCCAATGATAGAGAAGAGTGAGAACGTGAAGAGAGACTGTGCAAGTGGCACCATGGCTGTGTTCTATAACAACATACGCAAGAGCCTTGCGCGGTTGATACATTCGGTGTAGAGAGTGTTGTACTCTAATCTCGTCATTGTATATCCACTATATAGTGAAGCTCTATTCTCTGTGGTTTTTTCCCGCTTTAGGGTTTCCACGTAAAATATGTGTACACTTTCTTTTGTGTATTTCAACGCATTCCTTGTGGATTGACGATTCATTTCTCTACAAACTGGTATCAGAGCTTGAGGTGCAAGCATGGAAGGAGGTGTGAGTGGCTTCCCGGGAATGATAGTTCTAAACTCTCAGAACTATGCAAACTAGAAGATAAAGATGGAGGACCTTCTCATAGTCAAATACCTATACGAGCCGATCGACAGAGCAGAAATACCCACGGGGGTATTAGAGTCAGAATGGAAACTTCTTAACAGAAAGGCGGTGGCCACCATCCGATAGTGTGTCGATGTAAGTGTCCATCAACATGGGGCGAATGACACAAATGCTCACGAGATGTGGTAGAAGCTGTCAGGTTTATATGAAAGGAAGAATGCCCTCAATAAAACCTCACTGATGAGAAAGATTGTACGACTGAAATACAGAGACGATGAGAGCATCATCGAACACATCAACACATTCATGGGGTATGTAAATCAACATGCTGCAACCAAGTTTCCCCTCGATGATGCCATGCATGCCATCTTGTTGATGTGCACATTGTCGGATCGCTGGGAGAACCTGGTGGTTACTCTCAACACCTCTTGTCAAGAAGAGAACTTGCCTTTACAAGCGGTGAAGACAAGCATAATGAGGAAGCGAGAAGGAAGGACAAGGGTGTCCTAGTCCAGTCAGAGTTAAATTTGACTCAACACATCGGTAGAGGGAGGAACCGGCAAAGAAGTCCACCAAGGAGAGAAAATTCTCAAGCCAGGTTGAAGTCCAAAGGTAAGCTCGTGTGCTTCTATTGTGGAAAACTTGGACACTTCCAAAAGGACTGCTGACACATGAGGAAGGACAAAGGTGTCGGTAATGGTGTCGAACCTACGAAGATTCTCGATGAAAAGGGCACTTCAGCCATTACTACGAGCAATGAAGAATTGTTGTTCATTTGCGAACAGTCAAGTGCAAACCTTGCGAACGAAGAATGCACTTGGGTGATCGACTCTGGTGCATCCTTCCACATAACTCCGTCGAGAGCGTATTTCTTGACTTACATAGTCAGTGATCATGGTTATGTAAAGATGGGTGACAATGGTGAGTGCAAGGTAGTCGGAATCGGAAGTGTTTGCCTGACGACGTCAACAAGGTGTCGGCTAACTCTGAAGGATGTTCGACATGTTCCCGATATCAGATTGAATCCAATATCGACTGGAAGATTGGACGACGAAGGCTACAATGGTAGTTTTTGGAATGGCAAGTGGAAGTTTTGCTGAGGAAATCTTATAGTCGGCCGAGCTTAGAAGGAAGGCACATTGTATATGATGCAAGCCCGATTGTGCAAGTCGGAAGTGAATGTGGCAGCCGACTCGGTGGGACAAATATGGCATAAGAGGCTAGGCCACATGAGTGAGAAGGGACTGCATCTATTGGCCGACCAGAGGCTTCTACCAGAAGTAAAGGGAGTGCACCTGGAGAAGTGTATCAATTGCTTCGTCGGAAAGCAGAACAAAGAAACATTCCACTCTAGACCACCAAGGAGAAGAGAAGTGCCATTGGAAGTAATACATACGGATGTGTGCTATGTAGATGCTTCGTCACATCGAGGTGGACAATACTTTGTGACCTTCATCGATGACTATAGCCAGTAAATTAATGTGGAAAAGCGACATGGCGGAAAAAGTTTGTTCATGAATCTTGTCATTGTTATAGATGGGAGACAACAATCAACGAATGAGTGAGACAAGAAAGTGAGGAAGAAGAGTGAAGAGTTTGACGAGAAAGGCAAGAGAGAGGAAAGAAGAAGCAAGAAAAATGAAGAGGAATCCAACACACCAAATAGTTGGTGTTGAAGGCATTGAGGGCAAGCAAGGTGGAACTCCCTATGTATATAACCACAAATGCAAAAGGTATTAGAAATTTACCACATAGGTTGTATAACATTCCTCGTAGACATACTGGATCCAAATTTCAAGTGATGGGAGTTATATGCAGTTTATGCTATTGAGACGTTACTTGAGCTCCAATCAAGCCAAATGGAAGAAACTATATCCCTCCCCCTCACTTCCCCTAATGGTTGTACTCTTTGCCACAATAATGGTTGAGCCCATCATTCTTAACACCTTCCTAAAGGACCAACGCTAAGGGTTTCCCCACCACACAATAAGGAGCTATACACACATGGCACACCCATCTCAACAATGATTCATGGCTTGTGTGAGGAGAACGCACTCAACCATCCATGACCATTATAAGACAAGCTCACCCAAACAATTTGTTGGATGAGTGATGAATGTGTGGATTGGGAGATGCCAATGAAAGAGCTTTCCCAACAATAGGAGGACAAATGTGAGTACAAAGCACCTCAAGCTTATCTCAAATGCATGTTTTGTGAAGCAATAGTTTCATGATATGAAAAGAAATTCAAATAGTGTTGCAAGTGTCATATGTAATGGGTTCGGTTCGTTTAACGATATGAAAATAAATTCAAATAGTATTGCAAGTGTCATATGTTGTGTTGAACCCATAAGCTCACATATGAACCAATCGATATAAGCCACTAGGATAATACATTATCCATTATCAAACACAATGTTCTGAGTTAGATAAAACATGGCTTTCATAAATCATACGTTAGGACATGTACACCAAGTGGCAATCACACATCGTATGTCTCACACATGCACTCACACATCACATATTGCACTCTTATTCGAACACCTGTTTAAGGAGAAGGAATCAAAGTATTTAGACATCAAGGATTAAGCTCAAACCGCTTTGTTCACATATATGCCCCCCTATTGTTGGGAAAGCTCTTTCATTGACATATCCTAATCAAGCTAGTATGGTTTTAAGAATAAACTTCCCCGGTGATCCATGTTGACCACAACTTGGATTTATAAGAGAGGTCACCAACAATTGTGATACAATCTAACTAACTAGCAAAGATAATACTGTCTCTCCACTTTTTGTATGCTTTAGTGGAAACCAACCTTTTGAGTGTTTTGGTCACAATATGCCAACATGTTTTTTTGACTGTGACGTTGCTAGCCATCAACGTAAAGGTTGGTAGCATTGGTCATGACTCAACTTGATTGAGACAATATATGAGTTTGAGTGTGGTCTTGCTTTTTATTCAAATCCAACTTTGGTTCTAGTTGGAAAACAAGCTCTACACAAATCTTATCCAAGAGCACGACTAGCTTGCGAAATTTGACAATAATGCTAGTGGAGAGCTCATTGTATCCCCCCTTAATATCATGTTGTACGCTACTTTTCTTGTGACCTTGCAATTTTCTTCATCCACACTTAATATCTATATGTTGGTGGCTTCAATGACCTTCATGTGCGATCCTACTTGAATCATAACATCCATGTAGGTGGTTGCCTTTTTGCAAAATTTCACAATAATTGTGTGAACATGCTCATTGGTGAGTGGGTGAGTTGGTTTGAGGAGGTGGGTACTCATTGCTGGCAATGAGGCAATTCAACATGAACTATTACATGACGATTTCATATACAATAGTGTAGGCCTCGTTTAACATATAGATTTGCGACTTGGTTCATTCTTCTAGGTCTTCCAAGCACTTTGCTACGACGACTAATTGGACCCCTAGGCATTGGGTTGTCACATTAGCAACATCGACTCAACATTGACTAGTGGCAGTGTGTTACTCAACATTTAACACACACTCATCATCTTGGACTTTATCTTGAACTTCGCAATTATCTTCGAAATGAAACTCCTCAAACACATTTAATAGACCCTCATCATCTTGAGCCACACCTCTATTCCATATAAATAATTTACTGCTCTGCCCCCCTCATCAGTGCTTCACGTCGGGTTCATAATCTCAAAATTTAGCTAGGTTTAGTCAATATGCGTCCAAATTTCCAAAGCTATAAATGAGAGTTTTTGCAAATTGACCTTAGCCACACATTGCAAATGCTACAATAGGATTTAGTGGAACAATTGTATTATGACGACATATGTGAGAAATAGTAAAAGTAATGCCTAAAAGTGTATATTCACGTTACATGTGGACGAGAATAAGTAGAGGGAACCTAAAAGGTATGTAAATGGCATTTTTTCAATTTGTAGATTAGATGTTTGTGTTGAGTGGGGAATCACCCTACCGATCACTTTATGATGACATTTTGAAGTTTGAAAGCATGAAAGACATCATGCTAGTTGAAAACTTGAAGGTGCACACATGTGAAAAGCAAATAATACATGAAGATTGTATTAGAACAAATTGGAATTTGATGGTGAACACAAGACAAAGGAGACATAATGGAATATGGTAGACACTTTCTTGCTCTTGGAAGTAGTTATAAAAGATTACTAGTTAACAATGGCCCCGTCACTGTGTGCATGTTTAGATGCATTGACATACTAGAACTTCGAAGGTGGATAGCATGCTAAGACACTTAATGGGGTCCTTGTCATTAATCTTGGAAATCAAAGATGTTATCTTTTGGGAGATTAAATGGTTCCAGTAAAATCTTTCACATGACTGAATAACTATTCCAACAATAGTGCTATTGTTGGTAATAGGGCTAAACCTTCATGTATATTACAAATTTTCCTAATAAGTAAATGCCAAAACAATATTGTTGTATAAGCATCACCTTTAAATAGAAAACCTTAGTTAGCATGGTCTTTTGTTAGTTAGTTATGATTTTTCAAGCACATGTCTTTCTTTAAGGAGATCAATATGTTGACTTTGATATGTTGATGATATCCAACGTTTATTCAACACACATATGCATAATTGTAAAAATTATTTGATTTTACTTATTGATAACATGGCCGGAAATTGTTTTGATGTGTGCGTGTGTGTGTATGAGAGAGAGATTCAAACTACATATGTTATTTATTCACCCATGCTAAAAAATTGGGGCAGTTATCATGCTCTTCTAATTATAGAAGTTAACGTTAGTTGGTTTGCAATTATTCTTACACTTTATAAACGCTCATGTCCATGTGTACACATTAGAGAAGAGTGCAAAAGAAAAGCATATTTCTGAAGCAAGATGATAATATGTCAGTATGTGCAACAAAATTGAGTCTAATACAAGCAAATTGTTCACGTATGAGTGCGATAAGAATAATAATTTGTTATAAACTAGTTGGACGGATGTCTTGACATTTTGTTCATTTTAAAGTGAAAAAGAGTGGAGAGAAAAGGTTAGGCGAAAGGTGAGTTATACTAAAGCTACAAATAATATCTAAATGGGAAATTTTAAATGAGGGATTTTACTTTACAATGGAGGAAAAGGTTGGAATTTTGTTTGGAAAGAGAAAAGAAGAAAATGAGAGGTGCTTCATAAGAGAAATAATACGACAAACATTGGATGCTTAAGTGCAAACTAAAAGCATTGCCCTTATACATCATACAAGACATTGAAACATTTAGTGCTTCTGGAGGTTTGGGCATTGTTATATATATGTACATACACAATATGTAGTGTAGTGGTTTGTCTGTCACAAAACCAACATTGTGGGCCTAGCAATGCATTCATTACAAAGTCTCTTCATAATTATACTTTGATATCAACCACATAAACAATTTTTGAAAGAAACTTTGATCTACCGATGCAATATATATTTGGTCTCATAACTTATCTCTTGTATTGCAACATCAACTCCTTCCTCTTAGATTGGAATTGTGTGTCAAGGAAAATCCCATGAAGCATTGATGCTTTATTGGGTCTTGATACCGAATTGTGGGTGGTCCACGTCTTCATACACATTCATCCCATAAGAGCTTCATTCAAGATTGTGGCCAAAACATTACAAAGGTTCGTGCATTATGTAGTGCTTCATACTTACGGTGCCATGTTATGTGGACGATTTAGTTCTTGCTATACTTCATTCCAATTAGTTCAAACTAACCTAACATTGGTATCAGTGGGGTATAGACAACTTCTACTCTATTGTTGGAAATATGGAGTAGGCAAGGGTGTCAAATTGCTATTAAGCCTACATGCAAACACCTAGAATGAGCAAACAAATCCTAAACCTAACAACTAAATACATAGGAAAGGGTTAAAGCTTAAATCAACATCTCTTAATCACATAATTATTAACTATTAAAATATTTAGCACTAAAGACATGAAATGGAAAAAAATAAAGCATGTATGGTGGTATTGAGGAGTCTTTTGGCTCAAACTGTTGGATACTTAAGATAGAAGCTTAAGTTTAGTGCCTTTGTGGTGGAAATTAGATAAGAAGATTCGGATATGATTTACAAGGAGACAAATATTTGGAGAGCCGTAACCAAGGAGGGGTGTAAGCTCTAGCTCTAGACAAATATTTGAAGATGAAGATATTTGTCTAGTAACTAACTTTTAAATTAAGACAAATATAGTTTGTCATTGGTGTACTAATAAGATGTGTTGTTGTAAGTTTAATTTACAAAGCCTTGGAGATTTCCATAGTTACATGTAATGGAGGGGTAAATGTCATAGTTTTTGCCATTGGGGAGTGATGCAACTCTCAATCCCTTGATTAATGCGCTCTGAGGAAGGCAACTCCTCATGACTTGGTAGTGACCCATGGAAATGTAACACTCCAAGATAAGAGGCATGTTGGCCCCTATAGGGAAATTCAATTAGCCCCATTTCAAAATGAATCGTTGTCTTGAAGTTCAAAAGTCACTCGTCTGCCCTCCAAAATATAAAATTTTGCAATCAATCTCAAACCATAAAATAAAGTCAAAAAAATATCAATATTCATAAATATGGATCCAACTTATAAAGTTTATATACTCTCAATTGATAAGGTCAAATGCCAAACAATCACCAGTTGTGTTCAGTTGATAAGATCATATGCTAAACAGTCACCATGGTCCCTGTGATAAAGATGTCCATGGAGTGTACTTCCCATCATTTTGGATGATAAAAGAATATAATATCATGATATATACCATGTGTCTATAAAAATTGTTTGGCATAACCGAGACCATACAATCATCAATGTGTAGAGAGGTACACGATCTCAATGTATTCACCACATATTTATTAAAATGTGTTAGAAGTTTTTGAAGAAGATACAATTCATGGTGTGAACCACATGTATACAAAACAATATCTACTCCATTTAAGGATATTTAGTACTTTAGTATATGCTCACAAGGTTCTCTTATTATGATCATTAAGGAGTCATGGCCACCTACGTATCCAATCAATTACAAATCAAATTAACAAGAACGTAATAATCTTGCATCTGATTATTGCAATGTTAGCCATTGAAGTTAGAATATAAAAACAAATTAATTTGTCAATAAAACTTAAGGTTGAATATCTATCTACATACCATACACAAATTGTAATACCTTGGACACCCACATCCTAACAACCACACTTCCATTAACTAGCCATGAAATTATTATATGCATGACAAAACAATTCACATTTTACATTTTACAAGACATTATTCTTTACATTCTTATGCACCAATAATTTGCTATTGTATGTCATATTTTGAGGAGTCTTTCACACTTCAATCGAGTGTCTCATCATATGATATGAAGCACCAACAAGTATTTGAGGACAAATATTATATTGAAAAGAGAATATCTGTTGGATTGAAACCATATTTTCATGCATAAAAATAACTTTCAAATTCTTAGAATAACTTTTGAGGACAAATATTCTAGGCGCATTCAAAAATTCCATTGAATAGAACCCTAGATATCGCTTGTCAAATGAAACCTTCGTTCAACAATAATTTACATACAAAAGTGTATATGTTTAAGGAATCATATGTGATGTCTAGACTTTCCTTTTTCCTATAATCTGGAATAATATATAAATTTATTTAGTCTATTATTACTACATATTTCATCATTTTATTTGCTTAAGTTTTTTTGTTTTTTATTGATACATATATTTTATTACTGTTATTATTTGTTTATAAAGTAAGATACATGTATGTAGTTGTTTGTTTACTTTGTTATTATTGTTAATATCATTAGCTTTTTCAATTATATTTGCTATTAAAATTATTACTATTTATTTAATGAGTTTATCCCTTTTACTATTATTTACTGTAGTTGTATTATAATTTATTTAACTTTCTTCCTTTCTTTATTTATGGTTTCCCCCAGTGCTGGTTTCCATTATAAAGAAAGTAAGTTTTGACAGAATAGACTAGGTGAAAGAAGCGTTAAAGCCGTTTATCCATAGCTATGCAGAGATTGAGAGAAATAGATACATATCTACAACTATATAATGTGTTATGTTTTAGCTATCTATTTATGATTTAACTACTTTTATTCATCTTTTACTATTATCGTCGTATTTGTTTTATTTAAAAAAGAGAAACAAAAATAATTCATACTTAAAAGTAAAAAAGATAATAAACAAGAATACATCTAAAACAAAGTAAAAAGGGAAATTTTATGAAAATAAATCAAATACAAAAAGCGTAAATTTCTCTAGATGACTTAGGTGCTAGATCATGGAAGGAACTGGATACAAATGTTTTCTAGACATAATATGGACTGTCACCACAATATCTCAAGCAATTTTGGAAATGGTTGTGGGGCATAAAAATGAGTAGGAAATTTGTTTGTTTTCGATGGTTGTTGGTTCATAGAGCTATACCAATTAATGGTCGAAGAAAAGGGGTGAATGCAGACAATGGTGTGCGAATCTATTGGAGATTGCTAAGCATTGTTTGTGGAGTTGTGACTTTGTGATGGAAATATGAGAAGAATCATAATATTGTTGATACCAATCTATCCTCAAGTGATTTATACATGGGGAGCTAGTATTATGGGTTGTGGTACAAGATGAACCAATGATATATGAAGACGAGGATGTTGCATATGCTCTTCCTATGAGACATTATTTGATGCGAAAAACAATTATAGCTCTAAATCCACAAATAGAGACTGATATACCTAAAATATGGCAATTGGTAAGTCGTATCACAATTTGGTATATTTGGAAGGCAAGATGTTTGAAGGTATTCCAAAATGTAACTGAAAGACCTACCTAGATAATCTCTGGGATTTGGAGAGAGGTTGTGCATAAACTTGGAGATTCCTTGGATAATGTAAAAGGTAATATGCAACGGGTAGAGCTACAACGATTGGAGTTTCATGCCATATGGGACAAAGAAATGTTTTATGCACAGATTTCTGATAAGGTGGACAGGCTCTACTCTACACCTAAGTATTTATTTAAGCAGACAATTAGAACTTAGCATGGGGGTGATAACCTAAATGTACATATTTCATGTATGCCAACATTTTTGTTGGGAAATCGGTCTCTCCGGATGGGATCCGGTGTTGAATAAAGAGGACCCGGTGAGAACCAGAAGAGATCCGGAAACCGGAGGAGACCTGGTGAGAATCGGGAGAGAAGACAGATTTGTAAATATGTCTTGAACAAGCCCATTGAGGCTATCTTTGTAAATAGCCCTAAGTTCATATAACTATAAATATGACTTAGGGCAATCACTTTAGTGTGTGAAGTGTGATTGTGTTGCTGTTATATTGCTGTAACTGTTGTACAGAGAGAGAGTGAGGGAGAGAGAGATACATACCAATACTCTGTTGTAACCGCCATTGTGCGAAGAAACAGAGGTCGAGGTTGTTGCCTCCGAGTCTCAAATTGTATCCCCTTCTCTTCATAGTGATAGTTCGGAGTTTGTGGGTTCCCGTGGTTTTTCCCTATTAGGGTTTTCCACGTAAACATCCTGTGTCACTTCCTTGTGTACTCTCCACTTCCCATTTCTGTGTTTGATTCTTATAGAAGTGACTTACTACTCGGTTATAGCCGAGCGATATTCTGTGCGTTTCTCATCAAATTGGTATCAGAGCAAGCAACACAGAAAATGGAAGAATCTTACGGCGGCATGTTCAAGCTCACCAGCTCCAACTACTCAGTGTGGAAGTCGACGATGAGGGACATGTTGGTGGTTAAAGATCTTTGGTTGACGGTAACTCAATTCGGGGACAAGAGACCGGACAAGATCGACGCCACGGTGTGGGAGGTGATGCACATGAAGACAACGACATACATCCGGTGCTTCATCGACATGAGCTTGTACAACAACTTCAATGAAGAGAGCAAGGCTCATGAGCTCTGGGAGAAGATCGACATTATGTTTCAGAACAAAAATGTTGTTAATCGGGTTTCGGTATTCCGAACGCCAATGAGGCTCCGGTACCAAGACGGCTCTAGTATGGCGGAGCACATGAATGCCTTCCAGGGGCTGATACACCAAGCAACCTTGTTGGAAGTACCTCTCGCCGATGAGGTACTTGCTCTACTCCTGCTCAGTTTCCTCCCGGATAGCTAGGAGACGTTAGTTGTCACGTTGGGCAACGCCGGGCCGGAAGGAAAACAACTATCCTTAACAAGAGTCAAGTCGAGCTTGCTAGATGAGGAGGCGCATCGGAAAGACAAGGAGGTGATCTTCGATGCCAAAGCCCTCCTTACCGAATCGGAATGCGGAAGACAAAAGAATCGAAGTCCCCAGAACCGGGAAAAGTTAGGGACACGGTCAAAGTCAAGGGGGAGGCCCACTTGCTTCTATTGCGGCAAGCCGAGGCACTTCCAAAAGAACTGTCGGCATTTCTAGAAGGACAAGGGAACCGACAGTACCGAAACGGTTCGGGGCAAGGCCCGGACCAGAAGGGAACAATGAAGATCGCGGCAAGTGAAGAAGAACTAATGCTCATCACCAAGGAGAGTGAGTTGAACCTTGCCGTTGTTGCGTTGTTACGCGCATGCGTGTAGAAGGGGCGGGACCACGAGGGTCTTGGACTAGGGAGTAGAGGAGAAAGAATAAGACACAAAATGGAAGCTTAGCTCAAGAGGATGTGAGAAAGAATAAGACAATAACATAGAATAGACGGGGCAAGATGCATATAACGGTTCGGCGACATGAGCGTAGTGAGGAATCCATATATGATAAAATGCGCACGCTCCAAGGAACCTTCGAACCTCCGTTTGGTTTTCGCATTCTTCTTTCATGTCTTGGATTGCGTTCACTTTGGATGGCGAGGGCTTCCGGCCGTATGCTCCACACAAGTGACCTACCACCAAGATCTCCGGTTGCCCGAATGTGGATTTTTCTCCCGAAAATGTCAAATTCGCATCTTCGAGCCTTTGAAGCACCTTCTCGCAATCTTTCATATGATCCGCAACGAACTTTCTACAACCTTCCTTATCTTTCGATTCATCTTTCTCCTCATCCGAACATCCTTTTATCGGAATATCATCCAAGAATGGCATCGTGATGTCCAGAATGCAATCCTTCAAGACTTTATTCTTGGCATTCACCATATGAGCCACCGAGTTCGTTGCGCCTTGGGGTAAGGTACACATCCGCACAAGCCCGATCGGAGTCCTCATGGTTGTAATGTCCCGACTGTCGATCGCCAATTGGAATTGGTCATATCCGGAGTAGAGATCGCCAATGGAGTAGATGGACCGGCCCGCAAACGCTTCGGCAAATTCGTCCACGCTCGGACCGATTCCGGCATTTCGAATTGTCACCTTGTTCACGGGTTGAAGATCTTGGATGAATAGCAATGATCCATTCTTCTTCGGCACCGTGAACCACCTATTGGAATAAGGAGCATTCGACGGTTCTAGAATTCCCATACTCACCTTCTCCTTTAAGAGCTCGATCAGCTTCGGAAGGTGTGCTCTCGGAACCGGTATCGGTTTCAAGTTCCAAGGCACATGAGGCACCGTGAAGATCACCATCGGCTCTATAACCTTTGGGTCGGCGCATCCGATTTCTCGTGGGAAGAATGCGAAAGCCTTCCCATGTCTCTCAAGCATATCGCGAAACATTCGCTCCTCTTCAGGGAGAAGGAAATCCTCCTTTCCAACTCGTAGCTTCCCCTTCGTCTCTTTGGTGAAGTCATGACCTATCTTCTTCAGATCTCTTAAGCTTGGATCGTTAGCGACTTCCTTCATCTTTTGCCAGCTATCTTCCGGTAGCGGAACCGCAACTGGCTTGATCTTCTTATCCACTGTTTTATATTTCGTGTTGATGTCAGCTTCCTTCATCGAGATGCCACGACAGTATTCATCGATGATAGCGTACATGTTGACGGAGTTAACCGAAATCACACGTTGGTTGTGAAGATAGCTCAAGTCCACGACGTCCTCGATTTCGCCGATGGTGTCGTTAAATGAGGCTTCTTCCATAATATGAGTCACAAACTCTCCTTCTTCTATTATGTTCTCTTCTTTCAGCATCTTCTCGAATTCTTGTATCCGGCGCTTGTGCTTCTTGTCGGGTAGTACTAGTTTACATGCGCCACTAGGTGTGACACATGTTGCTTCTCCTTGCAATCCACACGCTCTTCTTTCTTGTGGGGTCTTGTGATTGCTCCGACTATTTGTGCCCCATGCTTCAATAGTCCGCTCTAAAAATCCGAGGATTCGCCTCCGAGACTATCTCGATTCCTTTCATGATTGGCTCGCACTGTTAGGAATTGGACCGATCTTTGGTTGTCAAGACTCTTTATTCGTGCGAAGGTTGCTCCATTATCGAACACTTTGGTCTCCATCCGAGATGATGTGATATAAGGTTGCCCTAGGATGACAGGATGCGATGCCGATTCTTGTACGAAGAAGTGTTCATCCATCTCCACATCCCCGATCGTGACTTTGACATTGGGACAAGCTCCGTACAAGTCCTCCGTAGACTTTGTTGCCGCGCGAATCTTCCATCCGTGGTTTGTATTGATTGGCCATCTTCCCTTTTTGTAGAAGTCGGTTGACATGAGGTTGATCTCCGAGCCGTGGTCGATCAAGGCTACGACGGTCTCTTTCTTCTCCCCGATCTTCACCGGCGTCTCCGTTGTCGCTCGTGCCCAATGAGGTCGAGTGTAGTGGCTGTCCACCATATCTTCATCGATTTCGTCTCTTGCCATCGTTATGGCATTCGTTTTTGCTTTCTGCGGCTTCTCTTCTTCCTCGTCCGATTGTTGTCTCTTTCTCTTTACAAGGTCCACGATCGTGTCATGGAACTCCTTCTTCGTAATGCCAAGCAATTCCCTCAAGGACAAAGTTACATGGCTATCAAGAACTCGTTCTTCGAGAATCTTCTTTAGGTCCGTCGTCTGCTCTATGTCTGACCTTAGCTTATAGGTAGGTATGGTCCTTGTCCTCCGAGCGGGGTCTTCGACACCAACCTTCACGGGCCGAACCGTTTCTTCAACTCGTATGCTCGGCTCCCCTTTTCGGCTTGATTCTCGTTCCTCCGTTTGTAAAGGTTGACTCGTCTCCGCATCGTCCTTCTTTTTCGCGTTCCTTGTTTCATGTCTTTTTGATGGCCCTTGCTCTTCTATTCTCTTTCTCTTTTCTTCGACGAACACCTCGTGGTTGTCGCACATCACCTCTGCAAGTATGGTGTTGTCGTCCACCGGATCCGACCACCCAGTTATGCTTTGCACGCTTCGGTCTGCAAGCTCTACCTCGTTCGATGTGACTTTTCCCTTCTTCTCATATTCGAGAACGGAAGTCCAAAACTTTGCTCCCGCTCTAGCAGCTTCAGTCTTGTCTTTCCCGACTCTTATTCCGGCCGACGCAGCATAGTGCATCGCATCCACATGAGTCACATCGGCATCCTCCATAGATTTCTTCATTCCTCCTCTTCCGAAATTCACCCGTAGGGGTCTTCTAGTCTCGCTTGAGCAGATCATGTTGTCCTCTATGTATACGATATTTTGTCGAATCGCCTCTCGAAGGCTCGCACAATCCCTTCTCATGTGGTCCATGCTATCGCACCACACGCATCTAAAGGGTTCTTTTCCTTTAGGGCCCCGACGATTCATGTTGGCTAGCGTGACCTTCTCGAACTTCTTCGCTAGCTCTTCAATGATGTTGTCATCAATCTTCTTTTCTTCCACGTTACTTTGTCTCGGCGGCTCAGCTACTTTCGGCGGTCTTGCTTTCTCCGTGGTAGTCGGTCCCATCAAGTCGGTGTCATGAACCCATTGGCGACGCTTGTCGAGCCTATTGCATGCCCGTTTCACCGCGATCCAGTCCGCTACGAGCCCATTTGCTTGGGTATCATCTTCGAGAAGAGTCCCCAACTCCCGTCTATCCTTTATGTCCACGGCCTTGAAGAAGTACAAAGTCTTGTCCTCTTCAAGCAATACTTGGTCTGTATTGGGGAGACGACTAAACATCTGGTCGAATTCGTCGTACACCCTCGAGACGCTCATCTTCTTATTCTTCTTCTCTATCCACTTCATCAGGGCATGTCGAGTCATCCTCGTTGAGTCTTCAGTCACAAACTCCGCTAGTATCGTTTTCTCGAACTCAGACCATGTTGTCTTTCCTTCTTGAAGCTCGATGACACGTCTTTGGATGTTGTTGGCGACAACTCTCTTGAAGCTTGCGATTTGACGTGCCTCGGACACGTCCCTTTGATTCATCTCCCTCTTATATGCATCAAGGAACTTCGTAACGTTCCTTCCATCGAATTGGCCCTCGAGCTCTACGACACGATCGACAGCCTTCTCCACGCTCGCGTCGTTGTCCTGAGATCTCATCATTTGCTCGACGATTAGCATCATCCTTTCGAGCTCTCCTGCTTGGTTGCTTGAGGACGCCATCTCCAAGTATTAATCTCGACTTGATCCTTCCTACCGCCTCGTTCACGTCGGGTTCACCACTTAATTATGTCGTGAAGATCCGTCACTACGAGCGGATCGTGAGGCGGAACCGCCGGGGTTCTGGACCAGAAGGATTTAGAGTCGATACAAGCTTTGGCGAGAAAGAACTTAAGATAGATTGGGAAAGAGAGAAGTTGAGATTACACGATCAATTTGATAACGAATTTCTTCCTCTTAATTTTCATACAAAAAAAAAACCCATGTTTTTCTCCTCCCCCTTCCCTCTTTTATAGATGCTCTCATGCATATGATACATGTGAGGGTACAAGACATGCATAAATTGCATGTTTGCCATTTGGCACTTAAGTATTACATGTGGTGCATGCTAACCATGTCACCCATTTTAGCTCTCATGGATGAGAATTTACATGTAAAAGTACAATGATAGAAATATAATTTCAACTAAATACCATGGCTTAATGGTAAGCCATTTGACTTCTAACTTGGAGGTGCAAGGTTCGAATCTATACTTGCCCTCCTTGTATATGTAAATATGTATATATTTTTATATATTTATTTTATCTAGTCGCCGGTTCGCCGGATACCATCGTCGGATCCCGTCGCCGAATACTGGTGCCGCCATTGGATACCGGTGTCGCCGCCGGATGCCGACGCCGACACCGGATGCCAGTGCCGCCGTCGGATGCCGACGCCGACCCCGGATACCGACGCCGCATGTTGCCGCCGGATTGCCGTCGGATGCCGTCGGATCACCGGCTCCATCGCCGGTCCGGTTTTGGTTGGCCAAAACCCTTTTCGAGTAGCTAGCCACCTCCACTCTAAGTTCAAGTTACCTTGAACTCTTTATGCTCCACACATAGACACAAAGATAATATCTTTTGCTCCACCTTATATATGATGAGAGCCGTATTTGTCGTGCCTATGTGGGATATCTCACAATTTTCTCTTTTCTTTTCACAAACTTTATACCCTCATATCTTGACATTTAGTTGTCTATTTCTTGTGTAATAAAGTGCATTCGAAACCTCGATCATTTTGTACTTAGATATTAAAAATGTTATCTTCACAATTATTGTATTACGTGATTCATACTCGATTTTGTACGTTTTATGGGATTTTCACACTATTGCCGAAAATCTTCACGACAGCGCGCACTCACTATACGGTCCACAGCCGAAGCCATGGCTTCTGCGAGGTCCGACCCCCTCATCTTCCACTCCTCTGCCGCATGTTCACGTCGGGTTCACCAAAGATGTCGCATTGTTACGCACGTGCGTGGAGAACAAGGCGGGACCACTGGGGTCTTGGACCGAGGAATAGGTGAGAAACGGGAGAGAGAGAGAGAGAGAGAGAGAGACGCTCACACACGTATAGACAAAGAAGCGCACGGGGACGCGGCCCAACAACACAGGAGACACAAGTTGAGAACACTAGTGTATGTATATAAATATATGTATGTATTTGTATGTATGCAAACGACTCGAACGGTTATTGCCGATCAGGTCGGCAAGATGGATGTCGACGCCTAATCACCCACGCACACAGGGGAGCAAGATGGAGATTCTGCCGGAAGCACACGGGCGTTCCACGGAGCAGAATCAGCCTCCTAAGAACCTGCGCAAAAGAAAGCTATGGAGAACGACAGAGAAGAAGAGCTTGGTCCCAGTCCGACAGCACTTCGTCCCCTCTAGCGCGTGATACCTTCTCCCCCCGTCTCCCTCTCTTTTATAGCTCAAGGAGGGAGACCGTTTCATCCGTTTACATCACATTAATTCTCTCTATAGAATATTGCTACCTAGGATTCGACTTTTGTGCCTACCTATCTACTATACAACAAGGGGCGTGCCCACGTGTAAGGGCCGGTTCACACACGCTCTACACGGTTTGCGCCTGGGGACGGTTTTCTTCACGACACCGTGGAGCTCATGCTCAATGTAGTTTCTAACATCTTACAGACTTGCGTCCAAAAATCACTAGGAATCTTTGGATCTCAATCACTCACAATATCCATTGGTAACCCATAAAACGAAATAACTCATCAACGAATTGGTAAGCCAATTCAGGAGTTGTTACCGTGGCTTTAGTAACTGCAATAAATTTGGCCATTTTACTATAGTTAGTCTATCAACCACAACCCAGATGGCATCATGGCCTTTTTGGGTGCGAGGAATGCTAACAATAAAATCCATGGATATACTTTCCCACTTATTGTTGGGAATTTCCAAGGGATGTAAAAGTCCAACGGCTTTAAGTCGCTCAACTTTGTTAACCTGACATTGAATAAGATGACATTTAGTCACGTAGATATGTATGTCAGGACGCATCTTAGGCCAATAGAATTGAGTGGAGATGAGAACAAGTGTGCGATTTATTCCAAGGTGCCATGTTGAGGGTGCATCATGGTATTCAAAAAGAATTCTCTTTTTGACCTTAAGCAAATCTATAACACAAACCTTCCCATTATGATAGGGCATACCATTAGCATTGTGGAAGAATTCCTTCAAGGGTGTGGTGATATTTGTTCCAGGCTCAACTCTTGCCCAGTATTTTGCAAAATATTCATCATCAAGATACTTTCCTCGAAGGTGATCATAAAGATCTAATGTTATTTCAGTTAAGCTAAGCATGTTTACTTCACAAATGTGACTAAGGGCATGAATGATAGTATTCATGGAACCTTTACGATATTGTATGGAAAAATCAAAGTCCTAGATGAGATCTACCCGTCGTGCCTTGCGACCCTTAAAGTTTTTTTGGTCACAAAAATTTCAAGGACTCGTGGTTCGTAGTTACCACAAAACGATTTCCATAAAGATAATGACGCCATGAATTTAGCGCATGGATAACTGCAGATAATTCCTTTACTTGAACAGTATACCAACATTCAGTAGAATCAAGTTTCTTACTCTCAAATGCTATTGGTTTACCATCTTGATATAGAACAACACCTATAGCATAATCACTTGCGTCGGTTTCAACTTGAAAAGGTTTTGAAGGATCCGGTAAGAGAAGCGAAGGAGCCTTGCGCACCTGGTCCTTCAAGTCCTTAAAGGCGAGGTTAAGAGTAGCATTCCATACTATAGGTTTTTTAGACTTACGCATTTGACCTTTCAGAAGATTAGTATACAACAATGTCAATTGGGAATAATTGCAAAGAGATTTTCGCAAAAACCCGACAAAACCAAGGAATAATCGAAATTCTCGAATATTCTGAAGAGTGGACCAAAGTTTGACTTTCTCGATGCAGGAAGGATCAATTTCAACTCCTTGTTCGATTATGACGTGACCTAGATAAGTAATTGATTCCTTGAAGAACTCACATTTTGAGATTTTCGCATAGAACTGTTTGTCGCGCAATGTTTGTAAAACAAAGTAGACATGTTTACTATGTTCTTCTAATGTATGGCAGCTATAAACTAGAATATCATCCAAAAAAATAACGACAAATTTTCCAAGTTGTTCTCGAAAGATGTCATTCATTTCTTGTTGAAATGTGACCAGAGCATTGCTCAAACCAAAAGGCATGACCAAAAACTCATACTGGCCATAACACGTACTTATTTGAATTTGATGGTAGCCCATATGGAAATCAAGTTTTGTAAAATATCGAGCTCCCTAGAGACAGTCAATCAGATCATCAACCCATGGCAATGGATATGAAATCTTGATCGTCACTTTATTCAAGTGTCGGTAATTAATACACATACACCATGTGCCCTCTTTCTTTTTTACCAAGAGAACCGGTGCACCCCCATGAAGATTTACTATAACATATATAACCCATTCGTAAATATTCCTTAAGTTGCTTAGATACCTCATCCTCTTTGGATCTACTTAAGCGATATGGAGGTATACTTATTGGTGCAACCTCAGCTAAAAGATCTATACGATGGTCCATATTATGTTTAGGTGGTAACCCATGTGGTAGTTCAATTGGAAAAACACAACGAAAATCATTTAAGATTTCATTGAGTAGTTGTTGTTCAAAATAAGATAAATGATTCGGGACGCTATTGATAATATAAATGTGAATGTCCGAATTAAGAACACATTAACATAAAGTAAAACAAGACAACTCAAATACTGATGGAGAGGAATTGAAAGACTCGATTGTTTTCTTACACATTCAATAAAATGAGTACAATCATTCAATGTAAAAGATATTGAATGGTGAACCCAATCAATAGATAAAGAAGAGTTTTTATTAAAAAACCATGGCTAACCTAATATTACATCAATGGTAGAAAGATTCATTACATGGAAATCTACTTGTTCTACATAAGTATCAATGCTAATGGCCAATGAATGAATCGCCCTGTTGATGTATTGAACTCTTCCATCAGCCAAGGGCACCTTATAGGTGTCATCACTTACGGTGGGTTGGATTCCCCATATCTGAACCAAACGATCATTCACAAAGTTATGTGAGCTTCCCGAATCAAATAAGAACTGTACTGGAGATCCATTGATATACCCATTTGCACGTAGTAAATCATTGGGTCCCAATACATAGTGAGGGAAAGAACATTTACAACTACTTAAATGATGTGTATAGGCCTCAAGGACATCAAGAGTCTAACCTTTATGGTCTGCAACTTTGTTGTTCTTGTTGTGCTCTTTTCATTGGAGCTTCCGACATTGCTCTTTTGTGTGACCCTTCTTTTTTCAAAACACGCAAAAAGGACTTTGTCGCTTATAATCCCAATCCATGAATTCGTTGGGTGTATTGCGTTTTCTAGCAAATTGCGACTACTTAGTCGTAGGCACTTGGGGTTTGTTATGGTCCTTCTTCAAAGTGTGTTGATAACAAAAAACTATTTCAATGGCCTCTTCGAAGGATTTTGGATCCTTGTCGTGCACTATCTAATGATAGTCCGAATTGGAGATGCCATTGACAAAACAAGCTATTAACCAATTGTCACCTTCTAGACCCGATTTTTGGATTTGGGTTCTAGTATGGTGAACATAATCTTCTAGTGAGGAACATTTCTGGATAGAGAGGTTCATTAAGGCTTGTGTTGCCTCGGTCTGAGATGGAGGTTCCAAAAATTGACCCTCCAAAATCGTGACAAAGTCTGTCCAGGTATCTGGCAATTTCCCCATAATTCGGAGCCCACGCCACTAGACGGCGGCCTTACCCCCTAGTTCTCGACCAACATATGCAATCTTCGTACTATCTGGCTTGGGATAGAGCTCAAAAGGAGACTCCCATTAGCCAACCCATGTGCAGATTGCTTCTTCGGTTCTTCCCTTTTTTTCCCCCATAAATGGCTTGATGACAAACGATGGTTCACCTTGACATTCATCTAGTTTATGAGTATCGCATTGCATGCTAATGACCTGTGCTTCTAGATCACCATGACATTATTGAAGTTCGGAAATCTCATTCAAGGTAGAATTAGGGAAATTTTGTATTTGTAAAAAATATGCTCAATTTGGATTGCCCCAAGAGTTCCTTGAATTGCCTCCACTTGGGAGGATATTAGCGGGTCATTATTATGAGCCATAAGAATATAACATTTGGCAAAGAAATAGGATAGGGTCAGATAAATAGCCATAACACAACGCCACGATGTAAACATATCATGGACAAACAGCCATCGATATCATGATCTCACATCAATACCCCTCTGGAGGTATGAGATGAGGTTCAAGATCAGGTAACTATGGTAACACAAAGATGTTTTAAAAACCATGGCAGTGACAAACGAATGTCTTTCCCTTATCTCTATATCAATTTTTACATGGCAATCCCAGAGACTCAACCATGTTTGTTTGTATCATGAATAGTTTAATGAAAAATGTTAACAATAAACTACGTCTTTGTGCCCACCCATGTGGTTTCGGCTCTTTAAGTCCTATTACGAGGACCCTGCAGTGCACTTAGACCTAAAGTCTAAACATGTTTTATAGTGATATGCATCAATAATGTTATATAGTCTTGGTCATATTTGAACATAAGACCTCGAGAACAAAGCCATTAAACACTTCAGTTAACCATATGGCTTGCCCCTATTGAATATTTAATGTTTATACATATGAGAGATATATGAAGGCATTTGCACATATATGTTTTTTTTAAAGAAAAAATATGTGTGTAGTATCCTTATTCCCCCTCGTTAACTAGAAAACTATGTTGGTATGTTACCCAACCTCAAGTCTCATCATTACAATGGCATACCATAAGGAGCAACCTAATAGTCAAGCCTATCATGATATAACAAGACTCAAACCCATGACCTTATGTTACATGGGTCGAGCTTTTGACCATTAAACTATATGTTGTAATATTAAAAATATTATTTTCATTTAAGTTTTACTATAGAAAATTGATGTATATTCCAGATTTCTCTGGAACATTCTAGAAACTTTAGGAGTACTCCTGAGAACACTATAAAAGGAGGCACAAGGCATTATTTCGAACCAAATCGGTTCAACGCCAATTTTAAGCCTCCTAGCCATCCTTGTATATTCTGTCACATAATATATCGTTGTCATCATCTCTCTCTCTCTCTCTCTCTCTCTCTCTCTCTCTCTCTCGTGTTCTATACCCTCTTTTCCTCTTAGTATGAATATTCATCTCTTAGTACTATTTTCCTCTCTGTCTCAGTACTATTCCTGGCAAAGCCAACACTAGCCTTTTTTTCGTAGTAGGCCCACGTGGCCCATCACATGGTTCCTCCATTATGAATGCTTTTCATAATGATGTTCTCATGGTGGCATCGTAATCATGTAACGAGTGCGGAATTTTCGATACTTGTTTCATAAGGGCGACCTCGCATAAAGTGGGTCAAGCTCTTACACTCACAACATCATTGTGGCTATGCTTCTTTCATTCTAACGTGTAGCAAAATCGAGGTGACCAAGGGGGATAACAAAAAAAGTTTGTTAAAAAAGGATAGTGACTTCACCATTCTCACAAAAATGTGAGGATGACCACAATATCCTAAACCCTAAAGACAACCATCAATCAATTAACATAACGTAACAAATTCCTAATATACACACATATATGTTTGTGACATCTATACAATTAAATACATATACATGTGATTACATATGTATATATCAAAGATCGTTAACAAAACATAACCAACAAATGATGTAATTGAGAATCTAATACGTAATCGAGGCATATAGCCTCTATGCACAAGTAACATCCAAAGATAAGGGTGAACGTAATACGCAATTGAGGTATTGACCTCTTACGCATACGACATAGATCGCATATCTAACATATGATAATTGAGGTATTAACATCATTCGCATACATAACATATGTACGTGAACATAATACGCAATCGAGGTATTGACCTCATATGCATACATAACATATGTACGTGAATGTAATACACAATCGAGGTATTGACCTCTTACGCATACGACACAAATTGCATATCAAATACATGGTAATGGAGGTATTGACATCATATGCATATGTAACATATTTACGCTTTATACAACCAAAGGATTACCACTACAACATAATTGAATCATAGAAATGATTAAATAATGACATAAACATGATTAGAATGAGAGAAGAAAGAATAGAAAAATAATAATAAAAGAAAATATTGAAGTTCCTTTGTTGATGCGTATCTGAATCCAACTCGAACGAACATCGATCGATCACCATCCAACAAAAGAACCATTAGGAAAACGCTCTATTAACTAATAACAATTGTTAGAGCTTAATCCTAATGTAAGCATATGATAAGGAGAGAGGAGAGAGAAAGAAGGGTGGCGATCCACCCGACCACCCCCGAGCAAAGGGATCAAGACGGATTCGAGCCTCAATCGGCGTCCCATACCACCGTTGTGGCATCGACTCGTACCCGGTGCTAGCACACTCGCTACAAGAGTTGATCACGATAACATTAGAGTCTTGACATAGTCGATTATGTCTTAAATGAGGGTAGTTAGGCCTCATATTTATAGCCAAACCTAAGGCCCCCAGACAAGATCACACTTGGCCTTTATGGGTTGTCTCAATTCCTTGGATTAAAAGTAATTCTCCCTTCGCTACACTCACGTTTAACCTCACGCTTTATCCACATGTATAGAATATCACGGTACAACCTTACCACAGGATAATTTATGGTCATGCCTGTAACAATGCATCAATTTTAGGATCGTGAATGAGGGTCTAAAGGCCTTTTATTCTAGCCAACGCTCTTCAAAGGCCTCCAACTTGTGAGTGGGTTCAAAACCCTTGTGAGTGATATAATCAATGTTTACTTCCCTAGGGTTTTTATTGGGCAAATGATGTCACTTACATGAATTTGTACCAACTTGGGAAATAATGTTATATTCTTTAAGTTTAAGGCTTAATATTTCCACTCTAGAATATTGGTTATACACCAAATTTACGCAAGAAACATGGTCATATCGTAATTTATGGAGAATTATCCTTTATTAGGTAGCAATGGCTAATGCTCAATGGCCTTGTAATGTAAACATGGCACTTTAGGGTTTTCAACTTATATAAATGGAGAAGAGGTTTCATGTAAAAGTGACATTTGGTGCCCCAACATTGGAGCTATCTTTTGGTCTTCATTCTCCCACGTTTGCATCCAGCAAGAATGATGCATAGTTATCTACTATGTATCCAACCATAGGTGTACTGTGGCACCCTCATTAAGGTGGGCCTTTATTTAGAATTTCCATATGTTTAAAACAACCTTGCCAACATATAGATTTCTTAATGAAATTTTCACAAGTTGGTCTATCGTTAAAAAATTTCTAGTTCGGAAAATGCCCTTCACAATGGACGACTTGTTGTAATTGACCTCAATTGCAACTTAATAGTTAATTTGACACATTGGTACAACATTGAGCCCAGGATTGAAACCTCTTCAAGTAAGTGGAACTATATACTTAGACTTCTATATTGAGCAAGTTAATGACAAAATTTCTAGTATTCAAGAACATTCAAGCAGTAACCCTACTTACTGTTGGGAGACAGGTCCCTCTGAATGGGAAGGGAGAAGAACAATGCCGACGAACAAACTCGGCCGAGGCCGATAGGCCAAGGCCGAAACGGATGAGGAGTACCCGGCTACGGAGAGCCGGATGATACAGGCCCGGTGTGAACCGGATGAGTAGTACCCGGCTACGGAGAGCCGGATGATACAGGCCCGGCGTGAACCGGATGAGTAGTACCCAGCTACGGAGAGCCGGATGGTGCAGGCCTGGTGTGAACCGGATGAGGAGTACTCGGCTACGGAGAGCCGGGTGGTGCAGAACCGGTATGAACCGAAGGAAGAGACATATTCGTAAATATGTTTCTGAGAGCCCATTGTGGCTACATTTGTAAATAGCCGAAAAGTCATATTAGTATAAATATGACTTAGGGCAAACTTTTAAATAGTTGTTGTAGTTGTTGTCATTCTTCCTTGTTGGTGCAAGAAGAAGAGAGAGCGCGTAACTGTACACAGAGAGAGAGAGAGAGAGAGAGACGAGGTCGTTGCCTCTGTTGTAACCGCCGCCTGTGGCGAAGATCGTGAGTTCGAGGTCGTTGCCTCAGTGTACTCACTGTTTTGTACATTCATACATAGTGACAGTTTGCAGCCCGTGGGCTACCGTGGTTTTTTCTCCTAGTTTGGGGTTTTCCACGTAAACCTCCTGTGCACCATTTCTCTTCTCTGTGTCGTGTTTTATTTCCCGTTTTTTGTGTATGAAAAGAAGCTCGGTTGTGGCCGAGCGTTGCGCATAAGGAGCTAGGAGTTCCCGTCAAGTGGTATCAGAGCAAAATCGACACAGAAAATGGACGAATCGTTTGGTGGCATGTTCAAGCTCACCGGCTCCAACTATTCAGTGTGGAAGTCGAAGATGAGGGACATGCTCGTTGTTAAAGACCTCTGGCTGCCGGTTCAGTTCGGGGACAAGAGACCGGACAAAATCGACGCCGCGATATGGGAGGTGATGCACATGAAGACAACGGCGTACATACGGTGCTTCATCGACATGAGCCTGTACAACAACTTCAATGAAGAGAGCAAGGCTCATGAGCTCTGGGAGAAGATCGGCATAATGTTCCAGAACAAAAATGTTGTCAATCAGGTTTCGGTATTCCGGAAGTTGGTAAGACTCTGGTACCAAGATGGCTCCAGCATGGCGGAGCACATGAATGCCTTCCAGGGGCTGATCCACCAGGCAACGTCATTGGAAGTACCTCTTGCCGACGAGGTACTAGCGCTACTCCTACTCGGTTCCCTCCCGGATAGCTGGGAGACGTTGGTTGTCACTTTGGGCAACGCTGGGCCGGAAGGAAAACGGTTATCCCTAGCAAGAGTAAAGTTGAGCTTGCTAGATGAGGAGGCGCGTCGGAAAGACAAAGACACGAGCTCCGACTCCAAAGCGCTCCTTACCGAATCGGAACGCGGAAGACATAGAAACCGTAGTCCCCAGAACCAGGAGAAGTCGGGGACACGGTCAAAGTCAAGGGGGAGGCCTACTTGCTTCTATTGCGGCAAGCCGGGACACTTCCAAAAGAACTGTCGGCATTTCCGTAAAGACAAGAAACCGACGGTACCGATTCAAAGCAAACCCCGGACCGGAACGGTAAAGACCGGAGGGGGCCGGACCGGAAGGGAACGACAGCTATCGCGGCAAGTGAAGAAGAGTTGATGCTCATCACCGAGGAGAGTGAAATATACCTTGCCGGCGACGAGATGACCTGGGTGGTAGACTCCGGAACATCGTTCCACCTTACCCCGGACTGGAAATGCTTCTCATCCTATTCAGCCGGTGATCACGGCTGTGTCTAGATGGGGAATGAAGGAACATGCCGAATTGTCGGCATGGGAGACGTGTGGCTGACAACACCAACCGGATGCAAGTTGCTGCTGAAGGATGTCTGACACGTTCCGGAAGTTCGTCTGAACCTGATATCAGTCGGTCGGCTAGATGATGAAGGCTACACGGGTAGCATCCAGAACGGTGTCATGAAGTTCAGCAAAGGGAGCCTGATTGTGGCTCGGGCCTGGAAGGTAAACACGTTGTACCTGATGAATGCCCGATTATGTCCGGAAGAAGTGAACGTGGCATCCGACACTGCCGGTGAGCTGTGGCACAAGAGGTTGTGTCATATGAGCGAGAAGGGGATGAAGAGGCTTGCAGAAGACAACCTCATTCCAGTGAAGAACGTGCACTTAGAGAAGTGCACTGATTGTCTGGCCGGTAAGCAGAACCGGACCTCCTTCCGACCAAGGCCACCGATGAGACGCAATGCACCACTGGAGTTGGTGCATACGGATGTGTGTCAAGTAGACACGAAGTCACATGCCGGAGCGCAGTACTTCGTGACGTTCATAGATGACCACAGCCGGAAGCTGTGGGCCACACCGCTGAAGACGAAGGATCAGGTGTTATCCGTCTTCAAAGAGCTCCACGCGAGAGTGGAAAGAGAAACCGGCCAGAAGCTGAAGGCGGTTCGAGCAGACAACGGAGGAGAATACCGAGGGCAGTTCGAGGAGTACTGCCGCTCGAAGGGAATCCGGCTCGAATTTACTGTGCCGAAGACGCCGGAACTAAACGGACTGGCCGAGAGGATGAACCGGACCATAATGGAGAGGGTCCGGAGTATGCTAGCGCATGCAAAACTACCCAAGAAGTTTTGGGCTGAGGCACTGTCGACGGCGACATATGTGATAAACAAATCACCCTCAGTACCCTTGGACGGAGACACGCCGTAGAGAGTATGGACCGGTAAGGAAGTGTCTTACCGGAATCTGAGGGTGTTCGGGTGTCTCGCGTACATGCATGTAGCAAAGGACCGGAGAGGAAAGTTAGATCCAAAGACCCGGCCATGCATATTCCTCGGTTACGGTGACGATGAGTTCGGCTACCGAGTGTGGGACCCGGTCGACAAGAAGGTATTCCGGAGTCGAGATATTATCTTCATGGAGGACAAGACGCTCGCCGACTGGGAGTCGGAGAAGAAGATAATGAACTTCGAGTCGACCGGTAAGGATAGACTCTACGATGAGCAGACCCAACCGGCAAGAGACCGGTTAGCACTCGAGGAACCAGCCGGTTACGGTGAGGATACCGAACCGGCAGAAGAAGAAGTAGAGGAAGTTGAGACCGGAACCGGTCAAGACCCCGAATTGGATTCGGATGAAGAGCAAATGGAGGAGCCGGTTACCGAAGCCCGAAGACGTAGATATCCTCTCAGAGAGAGAAGGGCGCCCCGGAGATTTCCGGATGCAGAGCATGTTCTACTGACCGATGAGGGGGAGCCGGAAAGCTTCGAGGAAGCGAAGGAAGGCACCCACAGCCGAAAATGGTTAAGTGCCATGCAGGATGAGATGGATTCCCTGCATGAGAACCATACGTACGAATTGGTGGAGTTGCCGAAAGGAAAGCGGGCACTCCGAAACAAGTGGGTGTTCACGTTGAAACCGGGAGATGTCGGCAACCCCCCGAGATACAAAGCCAGGATCGTGGTGAAGGGGTTCCAGCAGAAGAAGGGTGTGGACTTCGACGAGATATTCGCCCTGGTAGTAAAGATGACCTCCATCCGGACGGTGCTGAGTATAGCAGCAAGCATGGACCTCAAGGTAGAGCAGTTGGGCGTGAAGACGGCATTCCTTCACGGCGACCTCGAAGAGGAGATCTACATGCAGCAACCGGAAGGATTTGTGGAGAAAGGGAAGGAGCACCTGGTATGCCGGTTGAAGAAGAGCCTATACGGACTGAAGCAGGCTCCCCGGCAATGGTATCGGAAGTTCGACTCCTTCATGACCGATCAAGGGTACCACAAGACGCAGGCCGATCATTGCGTGTTTGTGAAGAAGTTCGAAGGAGGGGACTTCCTGATACTCCTCCTGTACGTGGATGACATGTTGATCATCGGACGGGACCAAGTCAAAATACGGATGCTGAAGAAGGCTCTCAACCGGACCTTCTCAATGAAAGACTTGGGTCCGGCAAGACAGATGCTGGGGATGCACATCATTCGGGACCGGTCAGTGAAGCAATTATGGTTGTCACAGGAGAAGTACGTGACAAAGGTGCTTCACAGGTTCAACATGACAGATGCGAAACCGGTCGGATCGACACTTCCGGCAAACTGCAAGCTATCCAGCAAGCAAAGCCCGAAGACGAAAGGAGAGAAGGCAGATATGATGAAGATTCCATATGCCTCTGCCGTCGGGAGCTTGATGTACGCAATGGTTTGTACCCGACCGGATATTGGACACGCAGTCGGAGTGGTGAGCCGGTTCATGAGTAATCCTGGTGTCGTGAAGGATTTGCTTCACGATATAAAAATAAATTTAAATATTGAATTCAGTAATATTTCAAACACTTGAACCCACAACCTTATAAACCAAGCATAATGTATATACCACTAGGGTAGGCTATTTGTTTTTAGAAATGTTGTCAAGAATGTGCTTCACTATATAAGAATAAACTTAAATATTGTATTAAGTAAAATTGAGGGACTTGAACCCTCAACCTTGTATATCAAGCACAAAGCATACACCACTAAGCTAGATTATTTGTTTTAAGATTATATCCATCATTATACTTATCACAATACATGGGAGCTCAAATGAGCATGATGGCTATCATGCATCACATGCAATGCATGTGCGCCAAATGGCGATCATGCATCAGATGTAACTCGTGCATTACATGCATGCCATTACCATATGCATGGAAATACTTATAAAAAGAGGGGATAGGAAAACAAAAGGGAATCAATCAAGGGAGAGAGGGAAAATAATATAATCAAGTAAAGAAGACTAGCTCATTGGGTGGAGAACCTCTCGTTTCGAAGTTGGGGTCGAGGGTTCAAATCAAGGGTCGGTATTGAAAAGATTCATCTTGCGATCAAGGATTGTAAAGTTGGTAAAATATTATATTTTTAATATACATCATGTTTATATCATATACTCTGGTTCTTTGAATCATACTTTGTCTCAATCTTCTTTCTAGAATCATACTTTGTCTCAATCTTCTTTCTTGAATCATACATTGTCTCTATCTTTTATCTATGCTCCTCTCTCTCTCTCTCTCTCTCTCTCACACACACACACACATTACTTGTAACTCTTCATCTTACTATCCTTAACCATTCTATCATCACCATACAAGCCTTATTCAAAGTTAAGTTCCTTCAACTCCCCTTAACCTTAGTCCCCGTGACTTCGCCGCACGAACCACAACTACCCCGACACCGGCAAGGAGCACTGGAACGCAGTCAAATGGATACTCCGGTATTTGAAGGGCACTTCAAATATGTGTCTCCGATTCGGCTCTGGAAAACCTCAACTAGACGGTTTCACCGATTCGGACATGTCGGCTGATGTGGATACCAGCCGGTCTACATCCGGGTATGTAATGACATATGCAGGGGGAGTTGTTTCGTGGCAGTCGAGGCTGCAGAAGACGATTGCATTGTCAACCACGGAGGCGGAGTACATGGCGGCTGTGGAAGCCGGCAAGGAAATTTTATGGATGAAGGACTTCATCGGAGAGCTCGGTATACGGCAAGAGGAATACCGACTCTATTGCGACAGTCAAAGTGCCATCCACCTTGCTAAAAATGCGGCCTACCATTCCCGGACGAAGCATATCCAGCGGAGGTATCACTGGATCCAGGAAAGAGTAGATGACCAGGAGTTCGCACTGAAGAAGATCCACACGGCCGAGAACGGGTCAGAATGCTGACCAAAGTGCTGACACCCGACAAGCTGGATGCATGCCGGAAGAGAATCGGACTGGTAAGACACCCCATGCCGGAGTGAAGGGGGAGTTTGTTGGGAGACAAGTCCCTCCGGATGGGAAGGGAGAAGAACAGTGCCGACGAACAAACTCGGCCGAGGCCGATAGGCCGAGTGTGAACCGGATGAGGAGTACCCGGCTACGGAGAGCCGGGTGGTGCAGAACCGGTATGAACCGGAGGAAGAGACATATTCGTAAATATGTTTCTGAGAGCCCATTGTGGCTACATTTGTAAATAGCCGAAAAGTCATATTAGTATAAATATGACTTAGGGCAAACTTTTAAATAGTTGTTGTAGTTGTTGTCATTCTTCCTTGTTGGTGCAAGAAGAAGAGAGAGAGCGTAACTGTACATAGAGAGAGAGAGAGAGAGAGAGAGAGAGAGAGAGAGACGAGGTCGTTGCCTCTGTTGTAACCGCCGCCTGTGGCGAAGATCGTGAGTTCGAGGTCGTTGCCTTAGTGTACTCACTATTTTGTACATTCATACATAGTGACAGTTTGCAGCCCGTGGGCTGCCGTGGTTTTTTCTCCTAGTTTGGGGTTTTCCACGTAAACCTCCTGTGTACCATTTCTCTTCTCTGTGTCGTGTTTTATTTCCCGTTTTTTGTGTATGAAAAGAAGCTCGGTTGTGGCCGAGCGTTGCGCATAAGGAGCTAGGAGTTCCCGTCACTTACCTCCTCATAGACAATAGAGGCTTACATATATATTGGTAATTCTCGGATAATTCTCAATGACAACTTTAATATTGATATTGAAAATTTAAAGATTGTTGAGTTTTTTTCTAAGATGAAGCACTCTAGGTTGTCTTCATTGGTTCAAATTCATCCTAGAAAGTTTGTTTGTGGAAGATTATTTGGATATATTTTCGTTCCGTTCATCGACTATTCTAAATACTTGATCACTAACTCTAGGTTAATCACTTATATTTTCCATCCAGTGTCCACATTATTCAAATTCCCAAGCTTTATGAAGCATGACTTTTTCTTATTTTCTTTCCTTCACACACCACATCACAGCACCATCTATAACAACTCCAATCGAAACCCACATATACCACTACATCACCGGACCATCCAAGACAAAATCATAGCCAACAATGTGTATCATTGAACTTTTCAACGAATGGAAAATATTTTTACCAAAGTGGTTGGAGTAAACAAACATGGACAATTTTCCAATAAAACTGAACTTGTCCTCTTGATCCACCAATCTTGAGGGGGAGAAAGGAAAGGTAATTCAAGCTCATCGGCCAGTATGATGATATGACATAGTCAAAAAACTAGTCCGTGATTGAAATACAAAACACTCCCATTAAGTGTTAGGTCCAAGTCGACAAATGGGAGAACAAGTACTCAACCAAGTTGCACGATGATATGCCCTCTATGAGACTACCTATTATTCATCTTGCCTGTCCAAAACAATTCTAGTTAGGGTAGTTATGTTAAGGAAAGAGAGAGATGAGCTACAATGCAACATTTACTTTTTGCAACAAGATACCCAACATTGAAGAAGTAGCCTCTATAAAGGAACATATTTGATATCAAGAAGTATGGACATTTAAGAGCAACATAGAAATGTTCTTGATGATTGCGTGAATAGAAGACATAAAAGAATCCTTGAGAAAGATATATGAACATGAATTAGTGAAAGGAAAAGCCCAATTTGTAGCTCACCCACAAACAGTAAGGATTCCCACCTTGGTAGTTGCAATAGACTAGTAGAGTTAGATATGAACACTCAAAGAAGTAGAGACACATGAAACTTACGTTGATCAAGTGTTCTAACAAACAAAGACATGCACATCATGTGTAATGTTCTCACTATCCTTTACATTGCAACTTTGTGTTAAGCAATATTGCATTCATGCGTGGCAAAAAGACATCAACTACAATCGAAACTGAACAAGACCAAGCGACCCAAATTAGGAAAATGATACATGCATGCCCACATGCCAAGGCAATGGATATGCATGTCACCATAGAACATTTTTGGGTTGAATCCCTCTCCTCTAATATTAAACGAGCAAGGAGGTGGTTTAGAACATTGCTCAAGGAAACTTGTGTGACTTTGTGTTAATAAAGAAAAAGTTATTAAAACCTTTACTCATCCATGAGCTAATTGGTGCCCATGAGGATGGGAGACAACCTTATGGGTATACGCATACCCACTATAGCAGCAACCAAACTTGGATTTACATAGCCCTAGCCCCACTACCAAGGTTTCAAAACAAACAATCGGAAAGACCTATAGCCAATGATATTAAAGAAAACATATGATACCCACCATACCAACCGCAAATTCTCACAGTTGCACTAAACACATTCTCCATATTGCAGGTGGTTTTGTGGATACATAGCTCACTAAAATAAGAGTAATAATAGCAAATGCATGATGGTAGATGTGGCCAAACCCCTAATGTGGATCTAGCTAGTGTGCCCTCGCAAACACCTTTGGCTATCCTAGCACCGCAAATGGGTGCAAGGTTTGCATAGTTGAATAGAGTATGCGGGAGAAATTGGTGAGAATTCTATGAGGTTCTAGGTATGGAAAAATAGTACATCACACAATAGCATATAGAATCTTGGTAGTGACTACTAAATTGTAGTATGTGTGGTAATGGCCACGTACATGTTAAGAGCTTTGTATTGGCTATTTATGTAGATAGCCAAAAGGGTTTTAAGCTAACCCTAAGAATCATATAAATGTAAAGTTTGAATGTGATTTTTCTATGTGTATACGGTATGTTTTCACTCTCTATCATATTCTCATACTCCACTTTCTATCTATTCATGGTCCATTGTGCTTGCATTAGCTCATATTATCTTGTTTCCACACAACTATCTAGTGTAGACAATCAATTTATCTATGATCCTCAACATTGGCAAGGACCACACAACTAAGTGATTGTCTAGACAAGCAACAATATTATAATGTCAACAAGAACAAAACAAATCAATCAATCAAATGATGGAATCCTTAAAAGATCCACCTCCTAAAGTGGCTCTAGAGCACATGATGGTGGATGTGGTTTTCTTCACAAGGATAGTGTACAAAAATAGCATGGAAACAAAAACAAACACATACACATACATATACACATACAAGAAAGATCAAGTTCATCTTAGAGAAGATAATGGAATGGATGATTCCTTCAAGAGAGGTTCTCGAAGAAAGTTTGAGATCTTTACCACCTTACTTGGTATCCTACCCAAATACCAAAGAAGAAATAGGAAAGGTACAAGAGCTTGCCAACATAAAAGTTCACCAAAAAGTTGTAGAAGAAATTTTGGCATTTAAGCTCTAATAAAATACTAAGGGGAGAGTGTGAGAGCTCTATTACAATAAGTGAAAGGAGAAACCTAAGAAGTAAGAAGAAGCTCTAAAAGTCACCAAAGAGTGACTTTTATAACTTGTTGCGATGAGGTTGGGCACCTTTCACACCGGGGTGGCCATTTTGTGACAACCTTTCTAGTAAGATTTGCTCTCTCCCCCTTTTCCTAGTGTCTTCTTGAGCTTTGTGTACGTTGTTGGTGTCAATATCTTCTTGACTTGTGTCCCATATGGCAAATACTAAACAATGTTGAACTTGGTACTTGACCTATTTCAACAAGAAGTACTTGCCAATGAACCACCTTTACGTAGCACAAGATATCTATAAAGTCCAAGACATTTCACAAGTTCCATGTAGATATCACTACTTCAACATTAGATTCTTCTCATAGCTAAGATTTCATTACGATTGAGGGAAGTGCGCTAGTATAGATACACAAAAGATACACCCATCTAGAGAAATTCCATTTAGCCTAATGAGTGTACATTCCTAGGTGCATTGTGTCATACAATGTTCGGCCGAGACACATTGTACCAAATCAAGGGAGTGTGAAGAGGTAAAGAGGGTCGGGCAAGATACAAGTGCTACCAAAGGTGGGAATAGAGTGGAGAATGTGGAAAACTTGATCAATGTATCGCGGATTCGGATGAGATAAAAAGGGAATATTGGTGACAAGGAGAGGAAGTATCAAGGCTTAGGGTTGATTGGGATTGAGAGGGTTGTGACTAGAGTGTGACAAAACCTTTGGATGTTGTCAAGTGACAATTGGATGTCTTGCATGAGCATCCTGAACCCGAAAACTTTGTTATGTTCCCAACAAACCAATTATGTTCATCATAGTGGGAAAACAACCAAGGATGGTTGCGTCCTTAGTTTTGAGTAGTGTGGGACAAATCATGTATCAAACATATTTTTGAAGTTTCAAATTTACAACACATTTACAACACCGATAGATTTCAAATAAGGTATATTTTTCCTTTCAAGTGATTGTGGGAAAGATTATTTCCATGCCCTATTGTTGAAGTCTATGTCACAAGGTTATGCATCATTAACTAGAAGGATTTTAGTGGATTTGCATTGGGGGGATCAAGAATTTTACAAAGTAAATGTCATATAAGGTTATGCTTGACCACCTTAGATATTGGTGTCTATTATACAATTGGAGTATGATAAATGGATTCTTGTATGATGGTCTACATGGAGTACCACATGTATGTAGATTGATAGAAAATTTGAATTTGGAATTTTCACGATCGAACTTTGCGAGCACCTTATCCTCAAAAGGAGTTGCCTTTATGTCAAATAGCCTTACAACACCTTAGAAGGTTTACTATACCATAAGTTGCTCATCACTATAGTAGGGATAGAAAGGGTGTTTGTCTTGTCATGTTGTTTAATAATATATACCATACTTCTTTGGGGAAAAGAAAAGAAATTTTCAAAAGCTCTAAGGTATTTTGTGAAAATATGAGGGAGATTTGGGAATTCCATTAACATTGGGGGTTATCTAGGTGAGGTTTTGAAGATATACTAAATATGAAATGTGTTTTCACTTCAGGAATTAAGAATCATTTATTCCACAAAGCTAACCCGTCTGTTGTGCAAAATGATTGTGCATGGTGTAAAGCAAAAGATACGAAAAACTTATAATTAAGATGATTATAATGCAAAGCAGAAGGGTTTATTGTTACATCATTATAATTTGGTCAAGCTAGGCGCAGGAATCGAGATGTGATCATTGTGAAGTTAACAAAATTTTTAAAGACTCATTTGTATATGATGTGCGCAGGCAATGCTTTCCTATTGTGTTTTAGCATTTAATGACTTATTATGTGCATGAATTTAATGTAGATAGTTCTACAATAAAGTTTAGCTTTCATGATGTTTTTTCCCCTTTAAGGGCATGATAGAATCATATGCATCCTTGTCTCAAATGCATTTATACTTCAAACAATAGCTTAATAGTAACATGTCTCTTTCTAAGGCATACTAAAAGAACCTTACATGTCCAACTTGGAAGTTCTACTTGTACGAGGTTGATTTGTAGCTATGGAGTTGAAACAAGTATTGGTCATACTATAGGTGACCATCATACACAGTTACTTTGAAGATGGCCTTTATCAAATATGTCCATCAATTGTTGAAGATGGCCTTTACATCAACTTTGTTATCATTTTAAGTATTAATGAGCATCAATGTAGTTTCATTTATTTCAATCTTTGGTTATGTATATAAATTCAAATGTAAATGGCCGTATCATCTCAACTTAATAACTTCCGTGGAAGTTTTTCAATAAACGTCATGATAGAATCACACAGATCCTTGTTGAAAGAGAAATTTATACTTGAAACAATAACCAATCTCATTGATGCAATAAACTGATAGTGTACAAAGGTCACAAGAAAAGAGTTTTACACAGAATTTAAGAATACCATGATATTGCGTATGAGTTCAGTGTAGGTTTTTTTATGGTTTAGTTACATGTTCATGATGAGTTTTTTTATGCAAAGTGCATGATAGAATCATATCCATCATCATTTCAAAAGCATTTATACTTGAAATTTTTATGCCTAAATAGTAACCAATCACTTTCAAAGCCATACTAAAGTGCCCAATAATGTCCAACTTGGAAGATCTACTCATTCTAGGTTTGTAATATATGTGTTATTTTGGATAATCGTCTTGAAAATGGTCTTAACATCAATGTATTTTCCCTTTCATACTATGAAAAGACCTACATAAAGTCTCATTGATTTCATCTTTATTATGTGCATGAATCCAATTCATATGGTCTTATAGTAAAGTTAAAGTTTCATGATGTTTTTCTTCAAAGGCATCTATACATCAAAAAAGTGTGGTTGATGAACAGTAACCATTTGCATTGAGACGATCAAATAACCGTAACATTCACTTATTTGATCATATCAATATTTTATTTTCTGGTTCATGAAGCTCATGATCTTCACTTACTTCAATTAATATGTCAGTTGAAACATGTACGCATGGATGAACACCAACATATAATTTGTTTGAAATTATTAAGTTGATGAAAGTGGACTGATAAATGCGCGATCTACCATAAATTTAATTAGATCGAGAGCGATGTTGCTTCAAAATGCGTAACACTAAGCATTTGACTCAAAATCTAGTCAAGGGCATCTATCAAACATTGTAAGAACTCAACAATACAAAAAACTAGATATTCTCTATTGTCAAGGGTCGTTCTTTCTAAGTACAAACCACATGCTCCACACTATTAAAGTTGTCATGCTCAAAGTTTTCTAGGAATTCATCATACTCAACTTTTAGCAAATGTGTCAAGTGTATTGCCACCCCGCTTTCTGTAACGCATCAAATGATTGTTAATTACAAGTTTAGATATTGTTCTTATTAGAGATTTACAGTAATCATGAGCGTCACTCAAAATCACAACCCTTCAAATATCAAACACAAATAAAATTGTTGTCTGTTACAAGCTCGGATACTCATTCTTTGTAGAAATTCACACGAATTATGAACTTCACTTAGAATCACAACCCTTCAAGCATATAGCACAACATAATTCATTGGATTGTGTGTCTCAATGTTAGTATGTTGTAGCAAATTTGTAGTGTGGTCACAAAATCTTCATCCAATACTAGGAAATGAGTTATATAACTCTAATTACTTAAATGGTTGTAATTACAAGGGTTATGAGTCATGGAATGGATTTAACAAGGATCATTATGTTGGAAATGATGAAATGTCATAGGATGCAATGAAGTCCCTTCGAACTTCACTCACAAAACCCGATACATGTATATCATTATGTGTGCATCATAAATACCATGGTTACTAGGGAATGGCACATATAACAAAAAAATATTTAACTAATTGCAATAGTTTGAGGTGAAATACACAATAAGAACCATCCGTATGCACATTGCATACATATTATGTGAGTTTCATAGAAAACATCGTGGACAAAAGACATCATGTTGTGAGGATTCAACTGTGTGAATAGCTTGAAAGGGCAGAAAACCATGACTACCATTTTATGTACGGCCAAGCAACTCATGTGATCAACACTGTAAAGTTGAAGCAACAAACCACATATGTATTCACTTGTATGTATTGCTTTGTAAAAGAATTGTGTGCATTGTTTTCTGAAAGCAAAAGGTGAAGAATAACTCTCAACTCCATTTAATGAGCTTACTTGGGAATCCACGAGTGATATTTGCAACTATTTTTGCTAAGATCTTCAAGATCAAAGTTTACTTTTGAATTTGGAACAAGAAGCAGGAAAGAATGGCATATCCACACTCGAAATAATAATACATACACATTCAAATGTGTTAGTGATTAGTTGGGACAATTAAATATGACAAACCCTTGGTCAGGCAAACTCATATGCGAAGATTTTATTCCTTGCACATGGAAAGTGGGATTGTACATTTCTACCTCACTCTATATGTAAAGAAGTCAAGATGATATGTCAAGTTCTCAAGCTCAATTGGTTCCATGTGACTTGTTAAACTAGAAATACCACATTTTCTCATCCCATCACAAAAGTTAAAGCATTTTCCAAAATGTGTCTAGACATTAGCCTTGACTCCTCTTTGTTAAAACCTTGAGAAGCAAGTGAGTATAGGGTATCACTTGTGACATGTCCATGGCAAGCTCAATGTGTTATGTTCCAATCTACGCTTTCAGAAGGTCGCATGCAATGCCCACCATTACGGTTGTTTATTGTTAACCTTCTTGAGATTGGCATGAACTATAGCTAATGTTCGACCTAATGTGAAAGATTATTCGTAAAATATTCTAATTCAAGCATGCCCTTAGGTGATGGCAAATTAACAAATCGTGGAACTTGGAGTTGATTGCCATTCAAGGCAAAGGCGAGAGTTGAAGTTCCAATATATGGCTTAGAGTTTGAATGATTGTTAGCAATTTAAACTTACGATTCAAGTAGAAGATATACATGAACACAAAAATAGAATAGTGGGGCTTGACATCATGACATTGTAAAATTGTTGTGAATTGTGATATGAAAGATTGCATTTTAAACAAGCATTGTGTGCTATGCATGTTGTTCATGCTAAATGTTTGCAAAAATACAAGGATTGATCACAAGTCCACTAGTACCTCTCGGCATAGTTTGCGTAAAAATTGTTGGATCCAAGAGAATTTGTTCATGTTGCATCAAGCACACTACCACAAAATGTCAAAAAAGTAAGTCAATTGCCTAATGGCATCATAAAACCTTGCTATTTTTAGAATTCAGTAATCATGAAATATCACAATTAACCTTAACTTCTCTCCTCACATATGCTACCCTTTTCTTGTCTCCATAAAAACCAAGACCAAGTTCCTAGCCCTAATAAAATAATCAAATAAAATAACAAATTTTGGGGTTGGGAGGGAATTTTCCTAAAGACAGAAATATTGTTGCCGCTTTCTTTTAAGCTTTAGATCATGCAAAGTAAACCGTTTCTCCAAAACCAATTATGGCTCTCTATAAAAACATTGTTCCTACTAAAAGTTTGGGCTGGGCTTTTACAACTATCACTTTTTCCAACACGTTTCCTCCTACTCAAGAAGTATGGCTTCGCATTGCACAAATCTCATCGCAAAACTCATCGTCGAAACATATATGTTTTTCTTTTACCCAAAGGAAAGATGAAAAACTATCCAATGATCAGGAGGAGCCTAGAAGGACTAGGCACATTTCCAGTTTTTTGTTTTGTTTTTTCGTGTTGGGGTGAGTGAAGAGGCATTCGTCTATCACCTTGATAAAGTGGGTGCACCACCTCACCCACTCCAAATTTCATCCAACTCAAAAATTAGACAAATGTTTTTGTCAATCAACAAGCTTATTGACTCCTTAAGAAACTTCCTCAGAGTCTATCAACCTCACCCACCCCAAAATTCATCCAACTAAAAAATTAGACAAATGTTTTTGTCAACCAACGAGCTTATAGACTCCTTGGCAAGAAACTTCCGCCAAGTCTATCAACTTAAAGTGGGTGTGCCACCTCACCCACCCCAAAATTCATCCAACTCCAAAACTAGACAAATGTTTTTGACAGTCAACGAGCTTATAGACTCCTTAAGAAACCAAACAACCCTTTCATGGGGGCAGCAAATATCCCACCAATGATTCAATCTTCGAGCAACACTTAGCACGACCATGAAATTGCTTTTACAACTTGACCGTTCATGCATTTCGCAAACAAGCATCGGGACTTCATTCGGCAAGTGGTCTGGAGGTTTTCGAGATTGGGAGGAATGTTGCAACAAATTATAGCGTATATATAAATGGAGAATACGTAATTTAGGAGCGGTTGACTCCATGTGCCTCTAGCAAGGCGACAACGGGATTCCAATGGGAGCTTGCCTACAAGTAAGAGGAGTGCCAAAGTCCGGACCATTCTTTTGTGAGCATGTGAGGGTGGGAGGATGGAGAGCGTGTGTATATGTGTAGCGTGGTAACTTGATATAATCATATATGTATATGATGAGGATCTGAGATGGTACTCAAAAGTCACAAGTGATCATAGTCTTTTTTGTTTTCTTCACATTTTCTATAAGATATATATACATAGTATCTATACATATATACACACACACAAACACACAAGTCCAAAACATTTCCTTTTATTTTTTAAACCAACATTGGGAATCAGCAACATTTAATGTAGTCTTTTTCCTTTTACCTCTCTTTTACTTTTGAAACCCGAAAAAAAAAAGCAACACACAAATAAACCCTTATATTCCCTTGTGACTTTGCTTTTTGGTGCTTTTTGGCTTTTTCTTGTTTGTTTTCTTGCTTGGGGCTGTGTATTTGCTTTGCCAATTCTCTTAATAATAATGCATCCCTACATATAGTATAGTTCATTAATGACTTACTCTACTTAAAGATAATTCATTACACACTAGCACTTCCTTCCTAAGAATACATGAACCATTGAATGTTTTCTTACACCTTCAATGTATAAAGTAAAAACCCCAAACCAAACCCAAAAAAAAAGCATTAATTCAATTGTTATATTCTGATCTTACTATATAATCCGACAAAACCGATGATTTTAATTTCATGTCGTGATCATTGTCATTTGTCGGCTACAGTTGAGTTTTGAGATTCAAAACTATGCGAAAAGGAACTACATTGATCGACTACTAACCTTTGGATTTTAAAGTTTACGAGTTTTCGCATTGGGCGTGGATGATGGCAACATCAGGATCAGAAATTGCATAAGGAATTTGGATTACTTATTGAGGCATCACCATTTTTTATATATGCTTTTTTTGTTTCTTTATTAATGAGATACAGACCAGAACTTTACAAACCTTTTGCAACCATCTCTCTCAACAAACAACAATATAGTAAAAATCAATCAAATGGAAAACAACCTGATTTGAGGAACTTTGGAAGTAACATTTTATATATGGACACATCAAATTTTGTTTCTTTTTACCCAACACTCATTATTACATCACAAGATATGAACGATTGTTTGCGAATGGGCGATCGATCGATTCATCGGGAACACTTTTTAGAACGATCGATTCTTCGGCGCACGATGCATTGAGTTGTTGATAATCTCACCGAAAGGGGCTCTAGGCGCGAGAACCGACTTGGGCCTCAACGGGTCGTCGGATCCATTGCCCTTCTTCTTCTCTTGGCAAGAATTGCTTGATCCCACAAGGCCTTGTGGATGGGCGGCATCTACGAGCACACACATGTCTGCGGGGTACCCCGATACCATGTTCTCCCTCCCGGCCACAAGCCTCGTATACCTCGATCCATCCTTGGCCACATTCTTCGAGACATTCCTTGCCGTGTCCTTGCTCGCAAACACTGGCTCAATCATCTCTAGGCGCGTGAGTTGCACCCTCGGCATCGGATTCACATTCACATCGCTTGACCGGCTGCAGAAGTCCAAGTGGTCGCCGAGCCTCGGGTGGTGGTGGTGGCTCGGGCCACCCCGCGGGACCCGACCACCCACTGATCGGCAGCTACTCGTGCTATTCCCATCGAAATCGAAGGACCTCTTCATCACCTTGTGGAGGCTTCTTTGAGATGATGATCCCGGCCCCCCAAAGTCGAGGCTGCTCCTAGTGCTTTCGTTGCGGCTATGGGCGATCGACTCGCACAACGCATAATCCTCTCGGGTTCCCACGCTCGCGGGCCTCGGCTTCTCCTCGTCTGTCTCGGCCACAACGACACAACGGCTCAGGTTTCGGGCTCCGGCAAACGATTCAGGCGGGGAAGACTCCGGGACCAAGCCCTCCTTCATCTTCTCGATGACTTCTAACCATCCGGTCCGTTCGGACGCATGCCTATGCTTCATGACCCGGAGCTTTCTCCTCATCACCTCTCGTTCCGACTCGAGCACCGACACACGTTCCTCGGCATTTCGGGCCCTACATCGCCACTCGTATACCTTATATTAAAAAAAAATGAAGCAAAATGCCCAAGATTTAGTAAAACACCATTTCATCGATCCATGCCAAATACAAGGAATACAAATTCCTCGGCAAATTGATCAGAATGCCGATAGATTGTGACATGTTTTTTTCTTTAAGGGGGAGAAGGGGGTATTCTTACGGAATCCTTGAGAGAGGAGAGGCGGGATTCGGCTCGGATCGCTCGTGCTTCCCACGCGATACGAGCTTCGTGTAAGCTCTCCATCTCCTCATGTACGTCACGCAACACGCTTTGGACTTGAGACCATTGCTCCGCCTCGGCTTGCATTTGGTCTACCATCCGCCGAATCACCGCCTTGCACGACATCTCTTCTTCGGCCAATGTCTTAAAACAAAAACATAAAAAAGAAAGGCCATTTCAAAGAAAGATTGAATGTGTCATTGAAAGAAAGATAGATAGATTAGTGTGCAATAAAATGTCATCAAAAGATGATTGATTTGTTGGTGGGTAATATGAAATTAGGGTTGTTTTCCTACCCGAGGTGGAGTATCGTGTCCGGACACGAAAGTGTCGGGGCCGCTAAGCATGGACCGATACTCTCTCCGGATCGATTCTACGCCATTGTCATCATCACCAACACAAGGGTGTGGAAGCTCTGCTATCTGAGTTTCATAACCAAAAAAGTACCCACAAATTTGTCACAAATTTTGATCATTCAACACAAACCCTGCAATTCACTCATATAAACAGATGTAGTAAAACACAAATTTGGGCATACCTGCGCATCATTGGGACTTGGGTTGTCCGGTTTCACACTTGAGAGGCCATTCCTCCACCTTAGCAAGGCCAGATCATTCTCCACTCTCAGTAGTTTGCATTCTTCATTGAGAATTTGAGCTTCAAGCTCCCATACACCATCGCCATCATGAATTTGAGAAGAAGAAGAAGCAGGAGAAGATGAAGATGATGATGAAGAATCTGATGAAGACGAAGAAGAAGATGATGATGATGGAGATGAAGATGAATCATCATCTTCTTCTGCTTCTGCTTCTTCTGCTACATTGTAATTCCGAATCCAATTCCTTAACTCAAAAAGATGGGGTCTTCTTCTTCTTCTTCTGTTACCCACATCGCTAACATCTCCATCTCCTCCACTGACCTCGCTCAATGAAGAAGAAGAGGAAGAAGAGGAAGAAGAAGAAGAAGAAGAAGAATGAGGCATTGGTTGGAGAAGAGCGATTATGGAGTGGTTAAGTTCATGAGAGTGAGAGTGAGAAAATCTGGCGGCTGTCTGAGATGGAAGGATGCCTGCAGAGGCGAAGGAGGAGAGACGGGAGAAGCGGGAGGTCTTTAGCGAAGGTATTTCGCTCTCTCGAGACATTCGGAAGGCTCTACGACGCCTCCTCTGCGCTCCAGACTTGGGGGTGGGTACCACAAATCTAGTAGTAGTAGTAGTAGTAGTGGTAGAAGGAGAAGAAGCAGAAGAAGAAGCAGAAGAAGAAGAAGCAGAAGACATGGATGGCTTCTGAGGAGGCAGGCTGAATTTAGTGGTCATATATGTGTGTGTCTGTGAAGAGGAAGAAGGAAGGAAGGAAAAAAAGAGCAGAGAAGTGAGGAAGAGGAGTGTTTCTCTAAAGTTAGAAGATGAAGAAGAACAGAGTACTCTGTTTCTCTCTCTGTGTTTTAGATCAAATACAATTATATATGTATGTATATATGTACATATATAAATGAAATGATAAATAGAAGAAGAAGAACAGAGTTACTCTGTTTCTCTCTCTGTTTTAGATCAAATACATACATATATATATATATATATATATATGCATATAAATGAAATGATAAATAGAAGAAGAAGAAGAAGAAGAAGAACAGAGTACTCTGTTTCTCTCTCTGTGTTTTAGATCAAATACAATTATATGCATATATATATATATATATATATAAAATATGTATGTATAAATGAAATAACAAATTTTATGAGTCAAATTATAATAATAATAAGAGCACGCACAAACACAATAGAAAAGCAAAAACAAAAAAGCAATAAAATAAAATAAAAATGCAATCAAATTTGTACATACATACATTATGTAAATAAATTAGCTTTTTATTCATCTGATGCTGTTTGCTTTTTTTTGACCTAATCCTTCTTTCTTGTATTTCTTCTTCCAAAAGTGACTCTTTATTTTCTCAGAAATATATATATATATATATATATTTGAATCAACTGCACGTGAAACAAACCAACATTCCTTCTTCTCCTTCTACTTCAATTTTTTGAAATCAATCTAAAACCCCCCTATTCACCTCCCTTTGTCTCGTCTTGTCTCCTCGCCATCTTTTTTTTCCTTCTCTTTTTTGAACGACACGGGGCGGAGCACAGCATTTGTGTACCATAAATCTCACGGAATTCTGGTTTAATACATCGACGAGAAATGTATACATGATATGATGTTTTATGCCCTAGCCCCAAACATGTTTCGGGGATGCACAATAGTTTTTCATAATCTTCGGCCGGGGGTTTGGATCGCAAGCAAGCAAGCATCTTTGCAAGACGGGTGCGCTTTCATATGTATTAAGTCTCACAAAATGCTAGTATACGATGATGCCCAACACTGCATGTTGTTTCAACTTGTATACACACTTCACCTACAAAAACCCTAATAAAACAAGGTTTCAAGGAGTTTCATACTTCAACTTGGCCTATGAATAACCTGATAACTATAATGCTTCGACGTATTGTCTCTCTATTCATCAAGGTCTCGAGTCAGTAGAGGAAAACTTATAGTCATATTAAGTGTTATTATTCTTCAATGCCTTTGGATTTTTCTTTGTATCAATGAATCTACTTTGATTCTAAACCTTTGTGAAAAAAAAAAAACACTTAATGTCATTAGGATATTTTGTATCAAATAATTTCCACATGAGGAAATCATCCGAGTTTGACATCAAATATGAAAAGAAAAAACATAACTACATCGAGTATCTATTTTGGTGTCATTCCCTTGAAGTTTTATTCATACATTAATCTGTTGACATAAACTATTAACAAAATTGAGAAGTGAGGACACTTTATGGAAGATATCTAAGTGTGGTTGAAGAATTAAAGTGACGCGATCATTGATGCTTTTAATTGCCCATGGTATTGGTTTAATTGGACTTTACAAATAATGGTTTCAATGTTGTTGACACACAAAGGAGGATTGTTAAAGCATATACAAGATAATATATTGCTCAAAGTTATTTCATTTTTATGGAAGTATCAATTCTTGGTTTAGATCCTAACGTGCCTCCTTATCATGTTTACATTCAATAATAGTAGGCTATAATTTGGGTTTTCACAAACCAGTCCTTTGGCTCCGAATAGTTGTGAACAAAAAGTCAAACACTTTGTTATTGGTGAATCATCAATTGTTTCCAAATGCAAATTGCCATTGTATATATGATTTTCAATTTAAGATCCAACATGCATTAACAAGCCTACGACAAGAGAGAAACTCTCTTTTGCTAATTTGTTGCTATGAAATGGTTGAATCTATCATAGCAATTAATCTCGTGCATTATGTATAAAGTCCTTACTGCAACTGTGAATCCAATGCGAAAATATCAAACAAACACAAAATGCTTTCATTGGGTTTTATATATTGACATTGATGGACTATGATTTTCATAGGAATACAATAAAATAGGTATTGTTCTATGCACTACTATATCAAAATAATTCGAAACATTATCGCATGATTCATTGCATCTATTTTCTCTTATTGACATCCATTGAATGTGTTTCTCTTCTTGCTTGCTAGAGTAACAAGAATGAGAATTATTTGTTCATGGTCTTCACTTGATATCTTACTAAAAAAGTCACATGTGGTTAGTATTATGTTGATAATGATCTCAAACAATGATATCAACAATTTAGTCAACTCTATGTTCAGAAATAAAACGAAGATAACGATTTCGTTTTATCTTACCATAGTAACTTTTTACTTTTGCATGGGAGAACACAAACAATTGCCCCAGTGGGATACTAATATACATGTGAGGAACCAAAGAAGAACGATTGGGGATAAATCCATGTTGTATCTTCATTGTTCCTTGCAAGCGGCCATAATTCCTTACTCAAAAGCAAGTGGATACTGGCAAGGGAAACTAGGAAAAATGAGAAAGAAATAAAGAGAATTTGCATTTGACTTGAAATGCACTCCCCATTTGTGAGGGAATTTCTCTTCAGTTGATTGCCTCTCCAAATGAGACCTTTTATCCAAATGGATAATCAATCATTTATGCATGTAAGACATAATGATCATCCAAAATGCTTATGTTGTAATCATATGCCCCATGCATGTTCATCATAAGTAACATGCGTAAAAGAAGTCATTTGAGCATCAAGTGACTTACATAGGTTGATGTTTATATGCATAAAGCAAAAGAAGAAACGCATGTTTTGATACTATATCCTTTGATTTCATCGCATTATATGAAACAAGAGTTAATCCCAAGAGAACAAGCATATTGCTTTTAGAGTTTGAATTTGAAAGTCGAGATCAACAATTGCATAAATGTGAATGTTTCTTTTCTACACTTATCGAAACATTCCTCTTTAGCATTTTAAAATTACATTGTTCAACTTTATTTTAAGTCCTGTTTATACTACAAAATGGTACAAAGTTGTTTTAAACCCTTTATTACAAACATTTTGCAAGATTCAAACTTATATTTGTCCACACCTGTTTATGTTCCTACAACATTTTAAAACACGCAAATAATCGTCATGCTTTGTGGACCAAACTTGCATATCATGCTAAAGATGGTGTACGCATTCGTTGAGTTTATAATCTTTGCAGATTCCAACATTTTTTTGTATGTCTTATATGTGCCTATTGGTCATCGTGAACCAAAAGCCGATTAGCTAGTTTTTTAGTTTATTTTATGGATGTAATTTCTTTTTATGTGGGTTTCGGATAAAAAGTAAAGGAATTGCTCATGTAAGGAATGCAAATATGAATTCCAATAAAGAGTCCACAATAAGTTGTGCCCATTCTCTCGAGCTCTGCCATCCTACTACCTAGGATACTATGTTGTTTAGTGAAGAAGACCAATATATTTGTTGTTGAAGAAAATTGTTTCCTCCATTTCCATCCTTTACCCTAAAAACAAAGGACATATTGTCAAGGATATGTATCTCTAAATATAAAAATATCGAATTTAATATCTATAAGTTGTGCAAACATGACAAATTTCACGACTTTCTTTTGATTTCAAAGGCTTACCATTGATTTGTTCTCTTATACATGTTTCTTCGAAAAAACTTCAATCCAAGCTATTCGATTTTACGATGCTTCTAGCTTATTATTTGACATTGTTACATGTTGCATATCTAACTTGGTCCATGATCATGCATATGAGCAAGTTGATTCTAAATTATACCTTGATAAATCGCTTTTTACCAAGGAGGGTTGAAAACTTGAGGCCATGCATAAAATATATTACAGGTTAAAGCACAATGTAAGAACATTAGTTGTATGCATCATAAAAGAGACTATACAAATTCTCACCTATGATGTCTAACCAAGTTACTTCTCATGTATTCATGAGCTAAGGTTAATAGATTTGTGAAGCTTAAAACATATGGACAATGTTAACTTTGGCAAATAGCCACACAACGAACAACTAAAATGTGTCTTATGTTGACGTTAACAATGATTACTAGCTTTATGAAAAGAAAGCATAATACTCACATATTCAAAATAACACGTTTCTAGATTAACATATCCATACATCCATTTATGTGCATATGCATGTGCATGCTCCATCTATGTTTATTTAATGTCAACAATTGTCAACTAAAACAAGAATTGAAAGCTTGTCAAGCACATGGGCATCATTGTTGTTTTACGTTGTCTTAACAAGGCCATGAATCTATTGCCCAAGCTATTAGGCTGATATATACAAATCAACACAAACATAATTTCAACACCATACATCACTATTTTTCTAAATTCTATGTCATACCAATATGCTTTAACATGTCCAAAGAGGTCATTTCAACTAAATAAACTATGCAGTCATTTTCTTATCTAAAAGTATCACATATATTGATAACAATAACTCTTGCTGACACCTCTTTCTCTATCTCCCTCCCTCCCTCTCTCTCTTTGGTCTCGATCATAGAAAAAACTGCCAAGCCTAAAGGCTACAAATAAGAAGAAGAACCAAGCAAATCCATATCATGACTTTTGACGTAAAAAGTTATAAAGTGTTTAAAAAACACTGAAGTGAAATGCATTATTGCAGAACTTTTCTTCACATTATATGTAGTAGGAAGTACCTCTAGTTTAGATATAGGTTATAAATAATGGTTTCCACTATGAGAAGACTAAAATGTCGGAGGTTCAAATAGCTAAGAATGAAATATATTATGTATCTACAGTCGTTCTACTACATACATTAAAATGTCCAAGGGTTCTACTTCCTTGTAGTGTGCGATGGACCTCCATGCAGTTGAGAGCGGGAAAACTTTTATGCCTAAACCAAATGGAGTTCACCAATTGAGCTTGATGAGATATACTTGGATCAACAACTTTAATTTGCCCAAACCAAATGTAATTCATTAGTTGAGCTTTACTACATATTTGGGAGTTTTGCCCTCACGTGAAAATCAAATTTCACAAAAATTGAGTAGACTTTCACTGTTCATTTGCATTGCATCTCTACAAAAAGAGGCAAAACATAAATTTGAGAAGCCCGGTGTGAAATGTTCTTGTATATCTTATATTTCAAGATGTTTGTAATTCTTTCTTTGATACACAAATAACTCCACCTTTCTTACAATAAGTAGGAGTATGCCAACTTATATTTGACATTTCTATGTAGTCCTCGTTGAATATGTAATTTCATCATTAATTTTGTTGCGGCTAATACCTGTCGCTTTCGCGTTGTGCCTTATATATTATTTCACAATTCATCAATACATTCCCAACTTGTGTATGCACAAATAATATCTATGAATGTTAATGTGTTCATGCACACACTGTCGAATTGTTATTACTTTGCTACCGCATCACAACAACTACCACGTCACTTCACCACGAAAATGCCACTTGCATTTGGCCCAAAGAAGTATATATTGTCATTATATTGCTGGTTATCGTAGTTTCTAATCAAGTATCAGTCGATTTACTTCAAAACGAGGGAAACTGCAAGTACGCAAATTGTACAAAATCAAGTATGTAGCGATATAATCCGATTGCCGATACAAAGGCAATCACGAAAAGGCCTGATTGGATTCTCCTTGCTTTAAATAATACAATAAGGCACAAATGGCCATGTGAGGAAGGGTTCATTCACATTTTCTCGTTAAGAATGGCCATCCTTTAAAGTTTAGATAATGCATTTTCACCATTTTAAGGGAAAAACAAATCCCCCCCCCTCAATCTATGTACATACATATCGTTTAATAACACATAATAGAATTTCAATTTCCATTTAAAAAAAATACCAATGAAATGTTTGGAAAAAGACAATACCAAATGAAAAGAAATAACAAAAAAAGGCCCCATCTCACGTCCTTTTTTTTTATTAAAGCTTTGAATTTAATATAAATAAATAAAGTAGAAATAAGTAAATATATAAAGATTCAAATCCAATTTGCTCATAAAATTCACAAAATAAAAATATGTTGATTTTATATATGTAATGTTTCTCCTCTGTTTTTGGTCACGATTCTTTAGTAATAAAATCTTTTGATTTTCTTCTCTTCTTTTTTTATTTGTTTATTATTTAATTTGGTAATTATATATATATATTTTTATGTACTTTAATCAAAATAAATCACCCAAAACTTCGGCAAATCATCGTCATGATTTAATATCGATTTATTTTAGAGCTATTTTAGTCACATAGATATCCATAATATATTATGTGTGTGTGTGTGCAAGGAGCCGTTTTTTTATTATTTGCAATAATAAGTCAAGGATTTTTGTTTTGTTTTATCACTAATTAATTGATTTGAAATCTAGTAGTGAATTATTTATATGTGGTCAAGTCCACATCCTCATGAGTCATCATCACCATCCATGGATAGATTGGTACTATTACTACTACTACTACCCCTACTACCTTTTCTCTCTTACAAGAAGATGGTGGGCACACTTACATATAGCAGCATGTGATCCACAAGAGAGAAAAACAAAGAGATCATTTAATGCACCCCCAAGGGCCCTACCAACAACAATGAATATGCTTCCACTTGCTACTCATGGTAGAATGTTCACGTGACCCCCCCCCCCCCCCCCACACACACACACATCTTGAAGTCAAGAAAACAATACATACATACTTCTAGGCATAGATTGCTTCCCTTTTGTCGTCACGATATTGACTGACACCACAAGTACTCACTCTCCATACTTCATCTTGTACCCCCCCCCCCCCCCCCCCCCCCCCTCTCATTCCTTCCTGTGCTCATTCTTGCTTGACCTTGATCCTGGTAGACTACTCTTTTGCTCATCATATGTATTACCCATAGACATGTCCTCCCCCAAAGAGTATGTTCGTTACATGCAACTCCTCCCACACCTCCATAGTGGTACTCTCCATTAGTTATTTTCTTTGTTCACGATACAAAACCATAGGTGCCCCGCTAGACTCCATCCTAGTTGTGCCATCACCCACCTGGCACCAAGTCCGTTGCACACTCTTGATCTCCATTCCCTGCCCCCCCCCCCCCCCCCCAGGAATGAAAACGATCACAACCTTTGTGAATGTTTTTTTACATTGCGTTGTGTTGTCTCAAGAATTCCTACCAGGACATGTTGCAAAAAAAGTGGGCCATCATTTGATGTAAATAGTTGCAATGATATCATATCATACCACATTTATTG